>NW_010396257.1:0-24552 GCF_000710305.1 Buceros rhinoceros silvestris
CCCTCCCCTCTCATAATGTACTTACTTGAAATGTGATAAATGAAAAAAAATCCAAGCTTTGAGAACAGAGAAGTCCTGAATTCTGTGCTTTAAGTTGTCTGTGGTTTAGCTAGAAACAAATGATGCGTATCTGAGTCTAACGATCCTCGATACCTGTCTTTTAATTGCCATTTGGAAAAAAGAGTAAAGAGGAGAGCCAAAGAAAGCAAGATAAAGTGCAACACAAAACAGAAGCTAGACAGACGTGAAACATAAACTCAGCCAGGGCTGAATTTAGTAGTAACAAGAAGATAGATAATGTTTGGCTTTTCCCAGGAAGATACAGCTATGTAGGTGCACCTCCACCCTTTGACAATCATCTCAAAACACCAAATACCATTTTTTCCAGTATTCCCAGTGACATCAGAAATTTGATGAGTGTAGGGAGGCTCATGAGAGGCTGGCCAGATCATGTTGGGTCAAAATACTGCTTATGTGCGAACAGGAAACAAGCCATATATATAAAGCCAAGAGTTTGTTTTTAATATAACTGAAATTTTAAAGGTCTAACCTTACAATCATTACTAGTCCAGACCTTTTATGGAAAGAGAAATAACATTCTACGCAAAAAAAAAGGTTTTATGTTAATAATATTGAAATACTAGTAATAAAGTAAAAAATGTTTTAGTACACTTTGTTAGTACACTTAGTGGTGGGCAGGGAGGAGGAGGGTGCTGTTACGGCAAGTCATCAGGGTCTGAAGTCCTTCACTGGGAGAATTATAATGTTCATGTAGATTGTTTCTTCTTCCTCACTCTAGGTTCCACTTGTGGACATTTTATGTTTTCTAGCACACATTTATAACTTACTCTTTCTTCATTGCTTTGCAGCTCCACATTACATCTGAATTTACTATATATGCTACCTTTTCCATATGTTAAATATTATTTCTTTATTCTCTTTTTTTGCCCTAAAACCATTCTTGTCAATCTGCAGATCTTTAACCATTGGTGAGTTGTTTACAGATGTGCATTCCCCAGTGCCAGCCCATCCAATGCCAAACTTTGGGGCCCCACCTCACTTTCCTAACATACTGAAGTCATAAACCCATCGTGGCATCACACAAAGATAAACAAAAGTAAAACACATTAACCATAAACACCATATTGAAAAACTGTATTTTCAGCTAAAACAAGTAAAGCAAAGCTGCAGGCTGGTCAAGAAATGCCCAAACAGAGCAGGCTGGACAAGCCTCTGTCCTGGGACGGTGCAAACTCAAGCCATAGCCTGTCCCTAGCTGTGGCAGTGGTATATTACAGAGCCACAAGGTGATGGTGCTTGGGATGTCCAGATCTTTCTGCTGACTCGTTGGTGTCTCTTCTTCATGCTCTTAGAGTTGAACAAGGCATCAGATTTCCAGCAGAAAACTTTTGTTTGATAAAACTGGTAGAAAGTCTTTCCTTCCATCATTCCCTTCTTCCTTCCATCCCACCTGGGGATATGACCCTATTGTCAGCTCAGAATTTAAACTGACGAATTCCACAGTGTTACAGGCTCCTGACATTCCCACCTCTCCTGCCATCTCATCTAATGTCTGAAACAAATTTTCTGAGACATTATTGTAAATCCCAGGTGAGGTGGAGCGTGCTGTACATCACGTGCATGTATGTGGGAGAGGTACTGAAGGTGGGTGGTCTGCCAATTACTCTGGTCTATCCTTCTGTTCCACAATTGCTTGAAATTTTCTGTTCTCTTTATCTGCTCCTATACTCTGTATTTGTAGGCTTTCAGGAAGAACATTCTTGTCTGAAAAACAAGAAGAGTGGGGGAAAAAATGGTATGACACTATAAAGAGGAAAGTGATGGATTTTCAGAGCTGCTGATTGCTGAATTTTGTACAAGCTGGTTTGCGTTAAGCATTTATAAATGTTTGGGTTTGTGTCTAAATGGAGACATCAGAATCATAACTTAAGTTCCCATTTACAATTAATTGTAGTTGTGTATCTAAAAATCAGTACCTCGTTGTCCTCATTGTTGACTTTGGACAGCTCTTTCTGAAGAGCTCCAAATGCACGGTCAGAGTAAAAAAAAGATTGACAGTGCGTGTTTTGGTTTGAGCTGGTTTCAGGCCTAGCTTCCTTTGTAATACAGTCAGAATGGTCGAAAACAGTTGATTTCCCAAGGAGTGCCAAAAGAGACTATAAACAAGGCACTTTGTTAACCTGCATCCTTGCTGGAGAGCTTTTTATCCTGTGTTATACAGAAAGGATGTAAACAACAACCATGACAGGCTGTGCTAGTGGAGGAACACGGCTGGTAGGCTGACGACTCCTGACACGGCTTAGATACCATGGCACTTGCTCCCACACAGGGCAAGAAGAAAAAAGTTCAGGCACTGGAGAACTGGCAAAAACTTGCCAAAAATCTGCCATGGAGATGAGGCTTCTCTAAATTTAAGTAACTTCTATTAATGACAGTTCAGTGTCAAGAGTCTTCTGTGCAGCTGTTGTTTATGATCTTGCCCAACTTTACATCAGAAGGGGTTTGAGCTGAAGTTTCCAAGTCCCTTCAGGGAGCTTGGAGGAGCCCTCCACCTGGACAGCTAAACAAGTCCGCTTGGATTTTTTCAGTTCTTCAGTTCTACAGCACTTTTAATCTTGCTGGTATTTAAGCTGATGACATGAAAGACAGTTACATAGGTTGCAGATACTTCTGGTTTTAGGATTTTAATAGAAACCCTAGGCATAAAATTCACTGAGCAGCATCTTGCTATTGGAACAGTTATATTTTAAACACCATTAAACTTGATGGAAATCACAGCACATATCTTCACAATAAACCTTTCGGTAATCTTCAAAAGTGGAGCCAAATTCCTCTCCAGGATGGGTGGGACATAGCAGCATGGTTTCAGAGAGGATGTCTCACAGTTAATAAAGCCATTCGGCCTGAAAGACATCATTTTTCCAGCAATGTCTCTCTGTAAGTTTTTTTCTTCCATAAGAAAGTAAGGATAGAAGTACTACTATGAAGTTAAGTTGCTGAGAGGTTGATGACTTGGTGGTCTATGGGACACAGGGGAGTTTCTGCCACCCCAGCTCATAAATCATGCCCATAAAACATGATAAATAAAAATCATGCTCTTAAAACATGTCAGCAAAGATTTTACTCAGTCCCAAAATTCTCCTCTTGTCACACTCTGTAATAGGTCCCATACTCTTGCAGGCAATACAAGGACACACAGGACCCTGTACTCTTTAGATGGAAAGATTTCTGTGGCCAATTATTTGGTCATCTCCCTTTGGTGGGTTTCACAGGAGGGGAATGGGACAATGGGCTCAAGAGTAATGAAAAAAGTGTTCTCTATTTTCACTGATTACAGGGGCTTCTTGGGTTCTTTTTCCTGACTCTCTGCTGATCTCCCTTTATCCTTATTTGCCTTTAATCGAAAACGCTAAACATTTCCTTCCCACCGCGATAATACATGGAAATCCGCAGTGGAAAGAGAATATTTAACATGGGCAGCGAGTTCACGCGCTGTGCAAATAAGAAAGGGCAGTCTGGTCCTCAGACAGGAGTGAATCACATCTACTGCCTGCTCCCCCTCCAAGCACTATTTAACTGTTCAACCTCACAGACCCATGGTTCAGCGCTCCTGATGGGGTGAGCAGAGTCACCTTGGAACAGAGGTCTTTGTTCCCTTCATCAAGATTTTAATTGGACTCAAATAGGGAAAGGTAATTTCTTCATTTGAAATCGCAGTATCAAATAATTGCATTTAAAAATCCTGCCATAATCCTCAGGGCATGAAACATGGTCCTGGGAAGATCAGTCCTAGAGCCCTTGTGTGTTTCTAAGGGCTAGTGAGGGCTTAGGGAAAAGTAATATCTGCTATAGACGGAGAAATAGTCAAGCTTTCTGACACAAAAGCCCTTCTTTTGGTCTGAAAAGAGAAGCAGCAATTGAGAACAATTGCTCTGAGTTTAACTTGATATGGTAATTACTTATATCATCTGAAGGAAAATGTTGCTGGTACCTGTGAAGCAAAAATATGCATTAGCAGGGTAAAGGGTGATGAGGCCATTGTCTTCTACGGGGAAACCAAAGCCAGGTGATTTATCACCCGTGCGAAAGGTTGGAGGTGACAAGGGGAGGGAGGAGGAAACTGAAACATATCTTAAGCCAGCACCCCTCCTGAGTCCAGGATTTTTAGTACCCAATGCAGTTTTGAATTCCAGCTCACAACCTCATCCTATAAAGGATTTGGGGTGGAAGCTTTTGGAGGGAGTGGGGTGTAGAGCAACTTTTCCTTGAAATCAGGACTGAGGGGCCAGAGCTGGCATGGTTATTCAGTAGAAATTCTCTCTCCCTAATGTTTCTGTCCCTTATTGATTATTCTTAGAAGCCTGTGCTAGTGCGTAATGGATGTCTATTTCTGCACATGCATTTTCGAGGAGAACACATTTTGCATGGGAGGATGTACGTTACATTCAAGTGTTATTCAAGTGTCATACAAGTAAAACTTAGAAGTTTCAAAGGCCATTTCATGAATATAATTTATCATGATGGCTGTGAAAATATGTACTCAAACTTTATTTCCACTCCTCAAGAACTCCCTAGCTTCATCCAGCATGCGTGATGACTGATGAGGAATTGGCTTTTGGTGAAGAGATTTGAGCAGCTGGTGAATGCTTTGTAAAGGCTACAGAAGAATGGAAAATACCTGAGAAATCATTGTATATAAAAGATGTTATCACACTAAGCACAATGAAGCAGAGAATAGACTGCGGTTGATCATAAGAAACGATTTCTGCGATCTGTGTATATTTTAGACACTTGCAAATCCATATGGGTCTAGATAGAATTTTGTTATGCTAATAACTGCCATCAAGTGGCTCTGAGAGGCAAGCACAATCAAGCCAAAACAACTGAAAGCACTTTTCTGTCTCAAACGGGAGAGGTGATCAAGCACCTGGATCAAGTAAAACTGGATGCAGACAGCAGTGCAACAACATGGCAGGAGTGCTCCTGTCTGCTTGAAAACATGCAGTGAAGATCATTAGTTTCCAAAGCACGTATTCATGAACCCCTCCGTCATTCAGACCATGCTTCCTCCTCTTTACACCTCTGGTAGTTGTTGGAGTGGCTGCCCCTCTTATGCTAGAATACACCCTTTCAGATCAAATACAGCAACGTATGATAAACTACTGGCATAAGACATCGTAGTCCACCTTCTTAGGAGCAAGCAGTCCAGCTTGTGCAAAAGCCTTGCTAGGTCCTTCCGCTGACCACAGCTGCACTCTGACTATGATACAGGTGATGAAAAACCAAGGCAAAACCATGAAAGTTGATGAACATGAGTGGTTTTCTGTCCTGTGTAATACTGTGAAAAGTGCAAGTCCACTATAAAACTACTTTATAGTGGAAAAGTGAGAGAAGCTTTATAAACCTGAAACGTAAAAAAAACAGGTTTTTATGAAAGTGATAGAAAACGACAGGGTTTGAACTTCCCCAGAGTTTTTCTAGGATTTCTTCTTCCTTCATCATGAAAGAAAACAAAAAATACATTGGTCATAATTCTGATTTCACCTTATCAGCTCCACTGACTGTTAGAATTACTCCAGTTCACACTGGTACAAAAGGATATCCTGACAGATCCAAGCAAACTCAGACTTATTAAAAGCAATAAATAATTGTTACGATCCAAGAGAAGTAACATCTACTATTCTATTTGTTTTGTGTATGACTTCAGAGATTAGGGGACCCTGCTACTTAATTGCTCAGAGGGTCACTAATCTGGTAAAGCTCTTCTCCTAGCAGAAGCTATCAAATAGAAACAGGACTTCTTAATAAAATTACAGTTCTTAAATTCTCCATTTTGCTGGGAAGTTACTAGGTCCAGAAACAATCCCCCCCCAACAAAAACCCTCTTTGAAGAATAATCAGGCTGCAGTATCAAGATCTGAAAAATCTAGGTAAGCTAGAACTGAGGGTTTAGTTCAGTCTTTTCTGTATGTCCTGTACATTTTCTGCATGGTTATGTTATCTGGTTCTCTTTCCCAAAAACTAAATTTTCACACTAAATAACAGGCAAGGCAGGGAAAGTTACTTCTCATCCTCAGCCATCCTGGGCAAGAGCAGGCACTGTCCCTCTGAAGGACAGCACTGGAAGGAGAGCCAGCCATGGGCACGCTCTAACCAGATAGGGGGTTCAGAAGGGTGGTTCCCAAAATCTCTTTTGCATGTATGATATTCTGCAGACCCAATATGTACAATTTTTGATACCAGACTTACGTGCCCACCATCACTTCAACCTCTCTTGGAGAAATTCTGAATAACTACAGGTTTTTGGTGAAACAGTGACAAGAATGCATTTTGTCTGTGGAAAAAGGAAATACTAAAAAAAAAAAGTCTCTGAGTTTCTTCTGAGACATGGCTGTAGATTTCTGGCTTGAAAAACATGAGGTTGAATAAACTTTGGGCAAGTTGTAGGTAGCTCTAAACACAGATTGCATATCACACTCTTGACTTGAGGACTGGCCACCTGCAGTTGACTAGACAATAACAGGACCAGCATTTGTGATACACCCCACAAATGTGCTTTTTCTGCCTTCTGCTGAACGGCAGTAAAGGCAGCTTTATGTGCTGGAGAGTCCATCTGTGCTGCTAATAGCAACGACACAAATAAAGGAAGGCAAATCCTTGGTCAGGCAGTGGTTGGTGTTTTGCAGGGAACTTTCTTCAAACCTACTTGTGTAGCACCCAGAACTGGCACTGTTGGTGCTAATGTGTTATGTGGGATACATCAGCTAGAGATACCTGTCCAAGCTCTGCTCATTTCAATGCAGTTCACACCACATTTGATCCATCTGTCAACCCTAGACCAAAACAAACCATCTGACTGCTCAGTCAAATGGGATTTGCTATGGAAAATGGGGCTCCTGAAGGCCCCCTGTTATTAATAATTATAGCATAATAAAAAGCACACAGCTAATTGCTGATCCTCTGTTATAACCTGTTAGATTAATAGAAACAGTTCTTTCTTCTCAGGAGAGTAGGCTCAGTTTCACATTACAAAAATAATTAAAATGTAATCAAGTGCTGAGAAGTCACCCAGGAGGTCTGTGCATAATAGCTCACACATACGTTTTGCCTTTTCTGCCAAAGCCACTCACAAAGGACCAAATTTGTTCTGCCATTGATTCCTCGTTCCCCGCCCCCCTCCCCACCACCTCTTGCACATGAAAAAGGAGCTGACGCATCACGATAGGACAGCTCTACCCTTTCAGGAGGGGTCTGGCCTTACTACTAGCCCTCCAGCTGTGGCAGCCCCTGATTACACCCAATCAGATACATGGGAAAATCTTCCCCTGTTAACCTGTAACTGCACATCACTACATTTTGCTTTCAGATTTGAAGTTCAGTAAGCGGCTGTCACAGGAGGGTGTTTGCTTGTCTGTCTGTCTGTCTGTCTCACGCTAAATGCTGCTACAGCTACTCTTATTCAGGAAGCCCAAATAAGGAAGGGACAGAGAGGACACCTCCCCCATTCAGAAATGAAGCCCTGGAGATGCTCTCTGCGTCCCACAAAGTAAAACTCCTCCCACTGAGACCAGTGACCTGCTGCTGTGAAGGCAATCACAGCAGCTTGAATATTTCCTGAGCACATTTTTCCCCTCTCCTGGATCACTTCAGCACTGCCTTCTGTTTCTAAACAGTTGCTAAAGATGCCTCCCCAGCATCTAAAATAAACCAAAAAATTGCTGCAGCTCCAACAAGCACAGCACAAACCCTGAGTTCTAGACTCACTGAGCAATAAATCTTTTTGTGGCTTTTTTTTTTTCTAATTACTCTTTTAATCTCGGAAGTAATTTGTAGAGGGAAGATGAGAGGAAAGTTTCCACTCACACACACTAACTTCTCTCTCTATAACTAATTTACAGCTTCCTTTCACTCCAGGGTGAAAACTTACTGCAATTCCCATCGTTCCTCTTCCCTGCAACTATGCATGGAGTCAAAACTGCTGCAATCACCACAACGTATACTCCTCATTTTGGATTTTCCATTCTGATTTTGGGTCAAAGAGGAAAGTATTATAAAAATATTGACTTACCGAAAGACCAAACTACACAGGTTGAATTTCAAATATTTTAAAGGGGAAAAAGGAGGAGCTATTACTTGATCTTATTTGACTTTTCATATTGTACAAAGTTTTGCACGTGTCTTGCATATGTTATCCCAACCCCACACCCCAGTTAGAATTAGGCTTTTCAGTCCTTGAGAGCCTAAACTGTTGTTTATCACAGAGAAAAAATAAAGATAGTGCTAATGCCCAAGGACCCTTGGTTACAGAACCAAGATCTGTTCAGTATGTGAGCCATACCATATTGAAAGTACTCATCCTCACCCCAAAATCTGAGCCCAAAACAGTGATTCCCAGAAAAAAAGCCTAGGGAAAACTCCTTTCCAGACCTGAATCCAGTAGGAGTTTAGCTCTCTGCGTGTGGACAGCAAACAATCCAGGACTCTGGATAAAGAGGGTTCACCTATCCATTCTTCAATACCACTGTAATCTGGTCAAAGCCCTTGGTCTCCTGCTATGTTAAGGTGGTTTTCATACTCTGAACCATCTTCTGTATTTGGCGTTGTGTCTCCCAGTTTACTTGGCTGCTTTGCTTTCATGTTTTCACATATCTTTTATCCCTGACATTTTTAAAATACATTCATGCCATGTGTTCATTATCTCCCTTGCCAAGGCAGCACATAGTCTTTACTATACCTGGCATCTTGTCCCTGCTTTAACTTGCCCCAAAGAATTATTTTCAATGAACATGGACATGACTTCTGGATCAGGCAAAAGGGGCGCAAGAGTGGCCACCTGGTATGAGAATCCCAATTTTAGTGCCATTGCAATTTCTTGCCAGGCAGAATTCTGAGCACGTCATTGATTTTGACTTGGGTCAACACTCAAATCATCTTTTCCATTCCTACAAATGGGAATTAATATACCCAGGGAAGCTCCTTCAGAAGCGTCCACATAAAAAATGCAACTCCTATCAGTGGGATCTAAAGAGCGGGCATAGAGAATGAAAGAGACAGTGATGCACCTGAATACTTTCAAAAAAATTGTGCCCACTTGACTTCAATTTCAACATACTATATCTGATTTTTGCCTCCTACGTCTGGAGTGAAACAGTAGTGTCACACTTCTATAAAACTAAGAGAACAAGATTCATGGACAATATGGCGATTTTTCTATAATCTTTTTAGACATGGATAACATGCTGACTTTCACACCTAATTTTTTTTTTAATTACTGTCTGGTTGGTCATTATTTGCATGAGACAAAGAATGTCCGAAGGCTTCCACAGTAATTAAGTTCCAGCCTTTTAGACTATTTTTTACATGTAAAGGTAATTGCTTTTAGTTGTAATAAATCATGTGTAAAATTCCTCATGCAATAAACACAAGTTGTATCTTAGTAATTGTCTATTGACTACACTTTCCAGTATGAATTAATTTTCAATTACAAACTTCCTTTCTTACTGTATCAGGTTGAAATTCTGCATTTTGAACACGTAGATATTCTCATCTAGTGTAGATTTGTCTCACATTACACTGGAAAAAAAAAAAGGAGAGATTCATCGAGCAACCATTAGTCTGAATATCAATGCAGCATGACAATAACAGTGTATGTCAAAACTCAGATTTCCTCTGCAAATTCCCAGACAGCAATAAAGACTCATTTTCAACCTCAATTATTTTTATTGCTGTTACATTGTATTCTTCTCTACAAGTTAATGGCTTGATTAAGAAGAGGGCCTAAATTCAATGAAACTTTCACAGCAGTCACAAATGAAATCTATCCCCACTAAGTTAACTAGAAGCAATTTAGGGGGTAAATTACTAGATAAAAGTTATCTAAGAGGAGTAACCGGGTAGTCCTGGCCCGAGCTGTTCTGCTGAACAAGAAGTAAAGGCTCCAGCATACTGTATGTTCCTCTGGGAAATTCCCCAAGATACTTGAGTTTTTAGGTGTAGGATAATTTTCTCATAATATCAGATAAATTCCATCTTCAAAAGCCACATGACTCACCTAGCACCACAAAGTTAAGTGGGTAGCTCCTCAGAGGGTATACACCATGCTGAGGAAGATGCCAAGTATCCTCCCACATCAAATCTGGGGGAGAGCTGCTGGCTCAGGGCCTGAATACAGCCAGCTGGCCTGGTGGGGAGGATGCCAAAGCCCTCCAAGGGGAGACAAAAAAGGTGCTGATTCAACTGCAGGAAAATGCCATAATGGACTCCTGCTGCCAGAAGATGGGTGGCCATCCTTCTTCCTTGTTTCTTTCTCACAACCATGAGATCCCACCTTCTCAGGAGCTGAATCTGGACTTGTGCTGTACCAAATGAATTAAATAAAGTGGCAGAAAACTACCCACTCATCCCTCCCCCACGACATTTGTTGCCATTTTAGTGAGGTAAACAAGCTCATGCAAAGGTCTAAGGAGAAAACACCCAGGAGGGAAGGTGGAAGGAGCTCCTACCCCCATGCCATATGCGTCTACGGACACTGATGTGAGCAGCCTTTGCATTTGTTCCCTAGAGGGAATCCCTGAGGGATCTCGAGTTTCCAGATGCCTTGTAACAGTTGGGGCGTGGTTTACCACTTAGTGCCCATACACTTTCCAATGGGACAAGGTTGCCCCAGGTTTCCTGCCTTACCTTCAGTACAGCAGAGGTGTCTTAGATACCCTATGGCATCTAAAATGGCCCTGGACAATGAGGTTTAAGCGCTTCGATCTCTCTATCAGTGACTTCGAGTCACACCACTGAAAATTCATCAGTCTCAATGACTTTAATGGGGTGTATCTAGTCCAAGGAAAGGGGATATAATAACCCTTATTGATGCCTGAAGACTGAAGAAGACAGGATTTCTTTACAGGCAGTTCCCAGTAGGATCAGATTGAAAGCTTTTTAAGGAATAAAATACTAAATAATAAATAAAATATTTCCTTCATACATCTATAGGCTCAGCCTATCTGCATTTAAATTTTCTGAATTTCTGTTTAGGGTTGTTAATAAGTTTATCAGGCTCAGCATTACCAAATTTCTGACTCTATAGGGAAAAAAGTAGACACAGACACACGCACAGACATATCTGTAGTTGTTTGCACATTTGGGCATTTATTTAAAAAGGGACATATTTTGATTCTCTGGTATTTCCTATAAATTGGGGGGTGGGGAGGTAGGTTGGCGGGGGGGGAATAAGAAAAGGATAAACAAGTCAAATACTCCCATGTGCACGAATCCTGAGAATAGAGCTGAAGAGAAGGTGATGGTACAGGAACACAAAATGAGGCTTGAACATGTCTCTTGACCAGTGCAATACGAATAGTTCTATTAACAAAAATTGTCCTTTTCCTTCTCTTGTTTCTTTTTCTTCCTCTTTTTCTTTCTCTTTTTTCTTGTGTAAGATTTGTCCTTCTGTCTGTGAAATAAAGACTTCAGCTAACAGTGCCACCAGATGGGCCTTGGTGGTACTGTATTCCCTGAGTGACATCCTAATGGAAAAGAGAAGAAAAAGAGAACCACAAATTTCAGCATTTCTGTTCATTTCATCTTATCTTCTCATCTCCGCTCTGGAATTCTCTCTCCAGCGTGAAACTGAAGGCTTTATATTGTCTTACACAATAAGGTGAAAAGATCTTGGTTTTACTTTTCAATGCAATAACTTTGTGCCTTGCAGATTTCTCACTTGAGGTTAATTGTATCTTCAAAACGTGTGACCCACATTGCAGGCAGGATAAAACAGTTCTGTATACATTTAATGGGTTTATTTAAAAGGGTGAGCAAGCAAATGTTCACTTAAAAGCACCTATTAGTGAGCTAATATACTACATTTTTACTAGGACAATTAAAGACTGAACAACGTAATGGTCAAATTGAGGTCACAATTAAAATTAAATCAGTAAATCAATAGACTCAGAGTGATCAAATCACTGCATTAATACAATGCATAATGAAATCAAATTATGAGGTTGATAGCAGATTAAATTACAAGATGATAGTCTTTGGCTTTGGTTGAATTCAAGAGGCGGTTTCCTTCCAGGAAGATCCCACTGGTGTTGTACCAACACGGTGTAGACCCAGCAGGTAAATGAAGCAAATATCCACGTAAGTGGCTCTGCTAGTCTCTTTGTAGTTTTTTCTGTGAGAAATCCGACAGACAATAATGGAGCCTTGGCTATGACTGAAAAACATAGTTCCTGCTGTGTGATTTTAGCAGCACCTCCTCAACTCTCACCACTAGTAACACTTTGCTGTGGTTGTTCTTAATTACCACCCTCTCTTTTTGCAGCATAACGTAGATTCTCCCTGAGGACTCAGATCAGAACTGGTGATTTGGACAAAAGTAACTGTGTCTTTGGGATGACAGTTTAACACAGAAGAATCCATTCACTGTATCACTGAAAGTTCTTTATTTTAGGGCATTGTTGAGGTGTCATCAATACTACTTGCATAATGCTATTTAAAATACCTGTGAAGACTGCCCTTCTTTAAATGAATTGAAAATAAGAAATCAAGTTTCAGCCACCTGAAATATGAGAATCATGTTTCTTATGCAAAATGCTAGGTTTCCTAAGTGTCATTTTTGTTTGCTCTGTTTTTGGATTCAACAAGAACATGATCTAAGAAGTTTGAATATTCAACATGGTCCAGTAATTTGGTCAATATGTGCTAATTTTCAAAGTTTTGTTTCATGGAAGAAAACTCAAGAGTCAATTTATCCATTTCTTTCTGCCACACCAGTTTCAGCAGAGATTAGGGTCCAGAAGCAATGAAAGGTCTTTGATAGAAATGTATGGTTCCAATATTTCAGCCAATAAGACAGATACGAGATCTTGAAAGTTAGGTAAATACATATACACCAGTAGAGAAAAATATGTTGTTTCCAGCTCAGCTTTCTTTCCTTGGCTGTCCTCTCTAGGCTTCTTAGCAATTCCTACTTTCTTCTGGATTTTTCTTTTTTTTCAACTAAAAATTCAGAAGCAGAAATTAATGACTAATTGTAACAACTTTTGTCTCAAAAACATGAAAGCTTTTATATTTTTATCAGCATATGCTCCATAAATGATTACAACATTTGGGGTGTTTTCTTTTCTTCCCTAGTTCAACTTGTGCTCACTAAAATGTTAACAAAAAAAAAAGACAAGGAGTTCGAAAAGCAGCGTTAGTGTCCCTGCTCTCCCTTTGGAGGCACCTATCTCCACCAGCTACAGGACGATGACTGCAGTCTGACATGCTGATTCCATTGGATAAGCCTAAATTATCTTCCCAAAAAGACACAGTCAATCTGAATCAAAGCTGACTAGAATAATCCTTCAAATGTCATCTCTGTTCCCTTAAAAGGGTACGCCGTTCTTTCTGTCTTTGGTCACATCAGAGCTTGGTTCCTAACTTCCAAATCAACTTGACCAGGTAGTCTTCTCTCCTTAACCAGTGACACAGCTTTCACAAAGATTAAAGTAGTGCCAAACTGTCATTCCATTAGCTGTCTGAAGATTTTTACTCTAATTAAAGAGAAATCATGGAAATTTTTCAGTAAAAACACTTCTAAGTATTTTAAGTGTTATTTTTTCCCAATTACTGATCCCATTGATTCACTTCATCTATTTTGACAGGTGTTTCCTATTAAAATACTTTTTAAAAAAAAGGAAAATAAATGTAGTTTATCTTTATAACGATAAAATAACAAAAATAAATATAAAAATACAAATACAAAAATGAAATTATAAAACTAATTTTTATCGCAACACCACGGGACTAATGCTTAGATATAATTCCAAATGTTAAGAAACTGGGCTTAGGAAGCTGGTTGCTAAGAAGAGGAAAACCGTACACCTCTTTTCATTACAGTATTACTGGACGGAGCAGATAGGTTATTGTCCGGGAATGGGAGCACTGACAATTCCACATCATAGAGCACTGTTTTGGTGTTTGTTCTGGGCCTGTCTCTAGCAGAAGCATGGCACTTTGCTATATTCCTATAAGAAAAGAGAAGAAGATTGACAAATTTTGTTTGACAGTGGCTACAGTGATCTGTTTTGGAGATGTGGCACAATTTCAAGACGGCAGTCTCCATTTACTGTTCACTAGTTCAGTTTCCAGCGCAGATTAACATCCCCTTATTTCAGTGGGATGGAAAAGGAGACAATGACCTTCTTGGTCAGACACTGGAAAGGACCTTTAGGTTTCTCCAATAAGACACGAAATTACAGTGTGAGCTTGGGTAGATCGCGTAAGGCTGGAATTCATCTCACCTAGATTCGGTACCTGAGTATCTCAGCCAGGCCAGTCAAACTGCCTCCTTGTGCTCCTGTCCAGCATCTGTTCCAAGACCACAAGCCTGTTTCTCCAGTGAATGTCTAACTTTGACTAAATTCCCAGCTTTTCAGGCTCTTAAAAATGCACCTGCATTTCCTACTCGCTTCCCTGAAAAACAGACCTGTCTTTCAGTGGAGAGTTACACTCTAGACTTGTGCCAGAGTTTTTGTTTCAGAGAGATCACAACCTAACAAACACGCAGAGAGAGAACGGTTCCCAGACCAAAACGTGCGTTACGTGACAGAATTGCTGTGGCTTCGGTGTGCCTCACACTCACATAGGCTCTGTGCAAAGCTGTAAAAGAGATTCTCCCTTATTTTTGCCAGGACATAAGAAAACAGCAACCTGTGCTTAAGGAGTAGGACAAGGTTAGTTTAATACCAATAGCCACAAGCACTTCATACGACCACCCTGGCTGTGAACAAAAGAGCAATTCGTAAGCTCTGTGTTGCTTGAGCGGGTGTGGGGAGGGAGATAATAACTCGTGAACTTCCCAAACAAACATCAAAACAGATTAGAATGCAAGAAGGTTTTGTACTATTATATTAAATAAAATCCATGATAGATAGCTAAGTCACAGGAGGCCAGCAGCAAGCCTTTGCTGCTGTCAAGTGATTAATTTCAGCAAGAACATCAAAGAGAGGGAACAAGGAAAATGGATGAGATGTTTGCTGCTTAGGAAGAGAGAGCATTGGGGGATTTTGCCCACATTAGAACTGCAGTCCTACACCCAGAGCTGCCATAACACATCATAATTGCCACTGCAAAGGATTCACATTATCGTGAATAATCGAGTAATAAAATTCTCTTTTCTCCAGAGCAGCAGTAATAGCAGGAGGTATAGGGATTTGAGAGAAGTAGGATAACCATACTGGTCTGCCCTTTCCCACCCCAAAAATTGTGAGATGAAGTTTGACAATCACAATATTCAAAAAGTAAACAAAATCCTTGTGCCTTGATTTCAGCCTTCAGCATCCTCTCAGATGCAGACTGTAAACTCTTCTTTGCAACTAGAGAGATGTATTTTCATCTTTAAAAAAAAAAAAACAAAAAACAATCAACAGATTCTTACATGGATAAGCTGAATCCAGCTGTCAGGACTTTATGTAAAAAGGGACTGAAGGGGAGGGGAGTCCATAATACTCTGTCACATTTCTGTGGGCATTACACTGTCTGGAAGACCTGCCAAAGTTATTAATGCTTATAAGAAGATGTAGGTATAGTCTAGAGAGAGACGTAGAGGAATGTACTCACTGTGTTAGTATTTCTTACCATGGACTACTGAATCTCAGGACAATGGTAGCAGACCAAGGTAGCAGACTGAAGAATTACTGAACCCTGATTCTAACTTCACATTGAACTTCTGGGAAGGCTAAAGGAGGAGTATAGAATTCAAAGAAGACTGAAGATAGAGGAGAGGTTATTTTTATAATGGAGAAGATCATGGGAGGGTTGTTTTGGAGGGTTTTGTTCGGTTTTTTATTTGGGTTTTTTTGCCTGTGGCAGACATGTGGACGTTCAGCAGAAAGGATGGATGTTATCTGATGCTTGTAGAAAGCCTGATTCTTCGGATAAATTCCAACAGCCCAGCTAGGTGAAGTTTGAACTCCCATGCCTAACTGAGTAACATAACGCAGAGTATCAGCAAAAATGATGGAAACTGTCACTTTGGGGGGAAAAAAAAAAAAAAAAGTACAGTCTTTTTTTTTGAGAGTATTACAAACGCAGAGTATCAGCAAAAATGATGGAAACTGTCACTTTGGGGGGAAAAAAAAAAAAAAAAAGTAGTGTCTGCTTTCTAGAGAGGATTCCAAAGTTCAACTTTCCATGGATGTACGTGTCTACTGCTTTCAGATGCATCAGGATTCTTCCCCGCTCCACTTAGAGGAGCTGGACTCATCTTTTTCAGTCATTGGATTCTCCTAGATGGGAATACAGGGTCCCTAATACTGAGGCTGTAGAGCCCATTCAGGTGACAGGGAAGAAAAGCCAAAATCTTAATGAGCTTTTGTCCAATTTCCACTTGCTTCTTGGAAATAAGATTTAACCCTTTGATACTAAAACGCAAATTCTAGGGCTGTGGTAAGCTGAGAGTGCCTAGATGACACTGCAGTTTATTACTGTTTGTACTGAGGTGTATGTCTTCAAAGGCTAGGTAATTTTTGAGAGATTAAAAAAACTGCAAGTAATTTCACATACAAAGGCCTGGAACTCCACATATTCAGTAAAACTCAGAGCAAATGGCAACTTTAAAACACCTACCAGCAAAGATTCATAGATCTCAAAATAAAATTGATCATAGCCCTCTGCAAGCATGACCTTCTGTTTAACACAGGCCATAGGATTTCACCCACCGTGGCAGAGGGAATTATTCTTTCTTTCTTCCTAACTGAACACTATCAAGTCCAATAACTTGCTGGTGGCTGAACTATAGCTTATCGTTAAGTGAGACATCCAGTCTCGGTGTAAACGCTCCACTGTGAATTTACCACCTTCTTTAGGAAGCTTACAATGTGCTTAAACACCTTGACAGAATTCATTCTTTTCCATTTGAATTTATTTGACCTAAACTTCCTGCAATCAAATCCTATTATGCTTTAGTGCACTGGATTGAATACCCCTTAATATAATTTTCCTGGTTAAGACTGTTACACAAACCACCACATGCCAGACACCAGGGTCTGAAATGGACACTTCCAGTGCTAAAATATTCGCTATTAACAGTCTGAGTTAGTTCAAAGGTGCTGCTCCATAGCCGGATAAGGTAAATGGGGACTGCCACAAACAGACACCCTGCCCCATTTGCACCAGCTCTCGTGCTCTGAACTCACAGAGTAAATCAGTTCAGCAAGGTCAGCTGTAAGAAAGCCAAGAGTCTTAAAACAGCAGAGTGGGTTTTTGTTGACTTGCTCCCTAAACTGGGTAGACACACAACTTACCCAGTGCTGGGACAGGGAAAGGCAGCTCTGACAGACTGAGTTTGGCTGTGATGGCATTTTTGGAGAATCACTGCAGATTTGCGTGGCCACGCAATACACAATGACAAGTAGGGTCAAACTGATCTGAAGATCTGAAGACTCGAAACTGTAGGGATCCTGTAAGGTAATGTAAGGTTTCAAAAAAAAAAAAAAAATTCCAAATCAAACCAAATCAAACCAAAGGAAACAGCATTGATCCAACAGATGATTCCTAAATTAATCTTCAGTACTGGTCAAGGCATTCACTACCTCGTGCAGGACTTTTGGTAACAAAAGAACACGGGAGTAGAGACACTTCATAGCTAGAGTTTGAAAACCAAGATGGAAGAGCAGACCCAGAATGCGTCTCACAGACAGTATATCCTGACCAACCACCAGAAAATGTACCTGTGTCCAAAATGAACTAATACAAGACAGATTGATGGGCTAGCCTGAATAAAGGGCATCCATTTTTCATATTCTTTTAAAATACTATCTTTTTCCCCTTCCTAAATAAAAGGCTGGAATGTTAAATCAGCGAAGTTCATCACTTTCATAAAAACTGTGCAAATCTTTGTATATAAAGGCACCATCTATAATACTGACAGTTCAGATAAAGGCTTTAGTTTTAGTTTAAAATACAAGTTCACAGTAAGGAATGAAAATGCAAGCATTTACTTTATTTTTTTTTTTAAGTACTGTGTATTTTTTACTCTGACAGTTACAAATTGCATAGATAATTTATTGAACTTCCCCCCACCAAAAGCCCCGTCCTCCCTTCTTGAAAAGACCCCCCTAATATTATAGCAGTCTGGCTAGAAATACATAACTCAAGGGACAGTGGGAAGGAAGATAAAATCCAGGGAGAAATTACACCATTTAAAGTAAAATAAATAGCAGGCAGCAGTTCAAATTACAAAATGCTGAGGGTATTAAAAAGGAATCCATCAGATGTGCCAGGAAAATGCAAGGGCTATACAGCATTTCTGTGCTTGTCCTTTCCTTCTAAAGTGAGGTCACAGTCCATCTTTTTTCCCTTTCAAAGGGAACTGGCCATTACTGATGTCACCAGCTGAAACCCTTGCCTATCAAGACAGCAAACACCACAGCAAGCAAGCATGAAACTACACACACTTCTTCAATTTCCTTCTCTAAAGACCTTCTAATTGCCCCCCTTCCCCTTCCCGTCCCCGTCCATCTGCTGTACCAGCACAAAAGAGTCTTCAGTGATGCTGGGCAAGGCAAAAATGTACAAAAACGAGAAAATAAATCAGAGAACAGGGTTGTGCTGTTTGTTTTAATCCAGATAATTTCAGAGTCCTGGCTTAAACTGTAACCCCGCACACAGTTGTATCAACACAGATGAAGAGACGGCAGGGAACTTTGCATGCTACAGGGAAAATGCGGCATTTAACTACTCCTGGAGGAGTCATGCAGTCAAACGGTTTGCTGTGTCCATTCTGCCTGGGGAGAACAAACTTCAGGACAGATTCTGTTCAACGCGATTGCATGGCAGTTAGGACCTTGTTCAATGCCAAAGTGTTGTGTGATGGGTTTATTTTTTTCCCGAGTTAATGTGTGTAAGTGATCTTTTCAAACTTGAGTCTCTAATTTTGACTTGACAGAATCTAAATGAGAGTAAGAAGAAATTATATAGGAAAAAATGGAAATCCAAGGAGTCACCTAAAGACCCAAGACACCATGTCATGTAAATTACTGTGAATTAGATAAATGCTCAATTTATCTAATTTTCACTGGAAACAGCAGGAAAAAAATCGTGTCTCCCTGAACAACAAAGTAGAAGGCAGTTTAGATATCCTACCCTCTAAAGACCACCCACCTATAAAGCAGCACAAAACTCAGGTTTGCCAGGATCTTCTTTAAAAATATGGAGCCCAGAGCACTTCACAGGTCTGCAATCATTCCACCACCATCAGCTGTCTATAATGAATGAGAAGCCTAATGTATTTCTTGATATTTAGGTATCAGAAATCACTTGAAGGTCCATTTCAAGAAGAAGGTGTTATTCTACCCTCTACAGAACCTTTTTTTTCTTCCAAACAAGCCACTGTTCAGAGAAATAAAGCACTCTTCCCCCTGCCTTTTGGATTTTTTTTTTTTTATGAACCACCTTCTTTCAAGAGGATAAAGAGACAACAGACAGCACTTAGAGGTCTAAAACACCTCATTATCTTTTTGTCGGGCATTACAAAATAGATATTACTTGATTACTTTAGGGCTTACTCTCTGCCTCTAAGATATGACTAGGTTTCAACACATGTTCTCATCACTTTGCCTGAAAAAAGCTAAACACCAGAGAGGCGGCTTGACAAACTATCAGTCTTTATCTCACAGCCTACAGTTCTGAAAGTCAGTAATAGAGCCAGATGGTGGCAAAACAAGCCAAATTCCACTGGAAACTCAGAAATTACACCATTTTCACATCACTGTTATGTTACATGAGTAAGAACGAGCAGTAAAATAGCTTAATATGCACAAAGCAAACATTCAGCCTGTAAACAGCTGAAAATCATAGTGGGTAATCCCATGGACTGCAAACAAATTCTCCAGGCAGATGTTACAACATCCTATAGCAATGGTACCCTGGTACTGCAAAGCTTTCAGGTGGCTGAACTTATCCTGGGTCAGGATGTGTCTCACCTTAAGCTGGCAAGTCTGAAATTGAGATATCTTACCTAACTTATGGGGTTTTGTCCCCCTTTGTAATCAAGGGAGAAAGAAGGAACTGCAGACTGCCTCTCCACATGTCCTCAACTTGTCATTAGAGGTGGGGAAAGCTCAACCCTTAGACTGCCCAGCTCTCCACTTCTCCATGGACAAGAGGTCTGTACTTCAGCAGCACCTCAGAGCAGCCATCAGGCTGGCTCGTACATGGAGGACAGTAACCTCAAAACGGGAGTGTAAGGAACGCTTTTGTCACAGTTTGACCTCAGCCAGCAGCTAAGCACCACACAGCTAACCCACTCCCCTCCCAGAGGGAAGGGAGAAGGACTGAAAAAAAAAGTAAAACTCTCAGGTTGAGATGAGAACGATTTGATAAAAAACTAAACTAAGCTAAAGTATAATAATAACAATAATAATGAAATATACTACTACTGATAATAATTTTATGAAAAGGAATATAACAAAAAGAGAGAGAGGGAGAAATAAAATCCAAGAAGGACAAGTGCACAGTGCAATTTCTCACCACCATCTAACTGATGCCTGAGCAGTGATCCACCCCTCCTGGCCAACATCCCCCGTATATAAACCGAGCATGATGTACTATGACAGGGAATATCTCTTTGGCTATCTTGGATCAAGTATTCTGGCCATGCTCTCCCCCAGCTGCTTGTAGTTTTGCAGAGTAGTGAAACACAGGAAGTTGGAAACTCCTTGATTTCCTAGCAACAGCTGAAGACATCAGTGCATTACCAATACTATTCTCATATTGAATCCAGAACACAGCAGTTTTCTGGCTACTAAGACAGAAAACCAGCTCTATCGCCACCAAAACCAAGACAGCTTTAAAACCTGCCTCTGTCAGAAAGGCAGGACTGTTACTGCTGTCTGTCTCCTCACGAAAGACTTCAGCGGGGCACAGTGAGGGTTGTAGAGTACACCCCCTTGGGCTTCACCACACCTCCACTCCTCTCCCGCACTGCATGCCCAGGCCCTGCTGGAAGGAAGTCGCTTGCAAACACTGCCACTGAGCACCTGCTATACCATCACCAAGGGCACCAGGAAGCCCCAGGGAGGAAGAGCTCTCCCTACATGTCATTGTGGGGTTTTCATCAAATCCTGGTGACGGCCCGAAAGCCATACACTCTGCGTATTTTCCAGCACTAACCCCTTCCCCCTCAAACCAAACTCCTTAATTTAATTATTCCTTTCTTTTGCTTTTCCTCCCTCCCAAGCCTGCTGCCTCCCCTGTCAAAGCTTCATCTCATCTTCGTTCCCTGATCTAATTAGTTCCCACAGAACACCTGGGTTCTGTGTGCTGGACTGACATCTTTTGCAACGCACCAATCTTTTGCTCGACTGCTTCAATTAGCTTCCATTGTACACCTGGGTACGGCATTAATGTGACATCTGTACAATTTAGGGAACGTCTGCTCCATTATGGAGCTTTTCCATCACTTCTCAAAGAGAAAGAGATTATTGTGCCCTTAACTGTATCCCTGCCTTAGCCGGAGGGATCATTCTCCACCTCCTTGTCTCACATACAGCCACTCAGCCTCTCTGCAGATGTTGAAGCTTGGAAAAAATGGATCCTCTGTGTGAAATCACAAACCATCCAGTTTTGGAAACAGTAATTTGCTGGAATGCTCAGAGCCAGAATTGCAAATCTGCGTAGAGCTGTCATAACTGTTACACCTTGATTGAACTCCTCGTAATCCCAGCAAAGAGCAGCACTTTTCCTTGTTTGGGCTGGCTATAGAGTTGAGGGGCTCCTCAAGCTTCACAGCAGGACTTCACTAAGCTCAAACTGCTCCAGTTGTTTGCAATAAATTGCAAACCAGGTTGTGCAGAGAATAGGTACAGACTTTATCACAGATGTTTTGCATTTGCATCCATGGAACAGCTGGCCCAATATTGCCCACGCTCTTCAAAAGGACATTGAAGGACAGTGGAAAGGGCATCCTCAGAACATGAAACTACAACGTTGATTACTTCAAATATAACATGAACAATAATAAAAGGTGGAATAAAATAGTTCATTGCAGGTGAGAAGTGAGGACTAATGCTTTCTATCAAGCTAGCTTTCTTTCTATCAAAGATGAAGTCTTTCTCCCTAGACCTAAATTGATGAAATGGCATTTTTAAACAAGTCACCATGTTGGGTTCATAAACGAATTTTTTTATAAAATCCAAGATCCTAATAGGCCTTATTTTGTGGATTGGTAGGGAAGAAATTAGCCAGTAAAATTGTATTTGACAGGAATCAAAGCTAAGAACAACACTTTTAATGATGTGCGGAAGCTGTAAGGTTTGTGTTGTCACTTTTCATCCATCTCTCCATTCTTCCAGGGTAACTACTGAAGCTGTTGGCCGGTTTCAAGCACATGTGGTGGACCAGGCATCCTGGCTTGTACCAGCACTAGTGTGACCAGGCCAGCGGGAGTAGGGAAGTGATTGTCCCCCTGTACTTAGTGCTGGTGAGGCCACACCTTGATTACTGTGTCCAGTTTTGGGCCCCCAACTTCAGGAAGGATGTTGAGGTACTGGAGTGGGTTCAGAGAAGGGCAACGAAGCTGGTGAAGGGTTTAGAGAACCTATCTTAAAAGGAACAGCTGAGGGAACTGGGATTGTTTAGTCTGGAGAACAGGAGGCTCAGGGGAGACCTTATTCCTCTCTACAACTACCTGAAAGGAGATTGGAGGGAGGTGGGGTCAGTCTCTTCTCCCATGTAACAAATGACAGGACAAGAAGAAATGCCCTTAAGTTGCGTCAGGGGAAATTTAGGTTGGGTATCAGGAAAAATTTCTTTACAGAGAACGTCATTAAGCCTTGGAACAGGCTGCCGAGGGAGGTGGTGGATTCCCCATCCCTGGAGAGGTTTAACAGACCTGTGGATGTGGTGCTGAGGGACATGGTTCAGGGACCCTGCAGTGCAGGGGGAACGGTTGGACTTGATGATCTTAAAGGTCTCTTCCAATCAGAAGATTCTGTGATTTTCCCACGAATGGAGCAGCATCATGGCTGCTTATGCAAAACTGGCCTCTTGAAGCCAGAATTTAATCCAAGAGCTCTATTTGGGCTCTTTTCTATGTTGCTCTACTTCTGCCTTTTTTCTCCTTTGTGGCTGATCCTTCACGTGTACATGTCTCCCAGAAAACAGCTTTAGTTCAACCAATTCAAACTCCAGAGAAGTCTCCTATAATTTTGCTGGCATGCTTGAGGCAAATAAAGAAGTCTAATGGCTTCTAATGGGCATTAAACCCCTTGTTCCCAAGAAGTTTAATCCATCTCATTAAAGGACTCTATACCTTTGAGTTGTCCCTCTGGATTATTTGATTATTAAAATTGAACAAGTGAGTGTCAAGCTGAACAGGCACCAATCTTTTACAGTCTCTTCAGCCCACAACAAAATTTCTTCAAAGCATTTCTAAGGGAAGACCCTTAGAAGGCAGCAGGTTAGTGGAGAAATGACTGGACCTGTTTGGAAAGGGAGAGCTCAGCTGCGTTTAGAGGAGGGGAGAACCACATTGCTGCATTCAATTACGTTTGCACTAGCAGGGAGAACTCAAGAACTGTGCTCGTCAGGGACTGGGTACAGCAGACAGCAGATGCTTTCAGGCTGCTGTATGGAAAGAGCAGACTCATCCTTATCATAAGAATGATAAGAAGCAATGCGTGACCACATGCTTCCAAAGTGGAGAGACATTTCCTAAGGGCTGAGGAAGGGAGAGCTCTGGGGTCTTCCTTTCCTCCTGTAGTATTGCTCAGTGCGTACATGTGCTCCTCGGCAGGCAGAGAGCCTTCTCCACTTGTGTCACTTTTGAACCACACTTTAAGGGTTTCTAAGCAGGCACAGGAATTGATTTATGTGCATTGAAATTTTGATAAGGTGCATCTTCCTTCCCACCACAAGTATTTTAACTATGTTCCTCATCTCTCCAAGTTTCTTCTCTTATCCCATTTCTTCATGCATTTTCCTGTCACCATTTTTTTCATTTAAAAGAGTTCTGGATGTTTCATTGCGCTTTGTGTGTTAATTCAGATGATTTCATCACACGCAGTCTTACTTACACAATCTTACACATCTTACACAATCCTACAATCACGCACAGGCAAGAACGAGCCCTTGGGACAATTGAAAGGTTATCCCAAACTGGTTTTGCTGCCAAAGAAAATCTCATGTGCAGAGTCAGTACGAGTAAGATTTGAAATAGGTGTTCTGAGCCACAGCATACTTCAGGGAGAATTAAATAAGCACTTTTTCTTTAGCCCCCGAGCTGAGCCAGTAAATCGTCCTCCTGGGAAGTAGCACATCATTTTTTACGTCTCTTGGACAATGTGACCTGCAAACAGTAATTTCCTTTTGACCAGGGTCCCTTGTACATACTGGGAGACCACAGCACATGATCATAGTTGCACCCCAGTTTGAGCTTTGCCACCTTCAGGGGAAAAATCTTCATCCAAGAGCAGCCTTTCCCGTACCATTGTGTCACTCTGGATTTTTTCCTATAGCAAATATTAATTTCATATTCTGTAGTTAACCTGCTGA
>NW_010396257.1:24631-28636 GCF_000710305.1 Buceros rhinoceros silvestris
GCTGAACAGAACAGCTCCACCAGTCAAAAACCTGAACTAAATATGGATGTACAGATATATTTAGAGTTTTGACTTCTCTGAGAGTGGGAGAAAACCCCAACACCCTCAATTCCATTTGCCAGCACAGTCAGGGTTTGCTTTCATAGGAAGTCTCTCCATGGAAGAATGATTAAAGAGAACAAAATCACTATACGCTGAGTTTCAGAAAAGTCTGTCCAAACCATATGAGAGGCAATTGGCTCACTGGAGTGTGGGCTTGACTTAACTGCTAACGGACTAAAAGTGGTTTTTCAAAGCTCTTTGTGTTCATAAGTGCTATCTGTAACATCTTTCATGGTGCCTTTTCTGTAATGTATGATAATGTGAGCTCACACACAGTGAATAATTAGCAGCCAATGGGCTAAGAATAATGGATGTGGAAATAGTTTCCAAGAGGGGATTTTTCCTCTTGACTTTGCAGGTGAGTATTTGAATAGTCAGTGACAGGTGGGATTATATCCTAAAGGTAATTAATATCAATCAGTTGTCAAAACTAGCTGCTTTGGTGAGCTTTAATTACTGAGGAGTCCAGCAGCTTGGTAGATCACACTGCATAGAGGGGTTCTGGCCATCTCCTTGCTCTGGCCCCTGGAGTAATGACGGGCTTTCACTTTGTCATCCAGTGGAGAGGTCTCTGAGGGAAATCGCAGAACAGCCTATGCAAACAAGCAGTGCTCAGGAAAAGAACTTCAGTCCCTGGCTTGCAGACTGAAGCCCAGGAAGGGCACAGCCTTTGGCCTCCCTTCCTCTGGAGAAGGTTTATGAGTAGCAGACGACTGCTGTGATGTGGCTGGTGGGACTCTACACGGCGTCGGAGTTTCCTGAAGAGCACTTTTTCTTTGGGGCAAACATACAGATCGAGCCTGTTGCAAACTGAGGGGGTCACCTGCTCTCAGAGTCCTGATTTAAGTTTCACTGTTGTTTAAATCCAGCAAAACAGGCATAATATTGTGCTCATCTTGAAGCATGAACTTGAAGGTGAAAGAAAGCAATTGAGAGATTCGGTGAAGCCCTGCCTCTTAGTGGGTGACGTCAGCAACACAGACACTCAAATTCTGCTTAAAAGCCATTTTAAGCACTAAGGTTCCTACTTTTTGTTTCCCTGAGATCTCACTATTTAAATGAAAACATTATTTTTTTTCCGTCCAGCACTGCTCCTTCAGTTTTCTTTTGTGCCTGATGCTTAAAATGTTCTTCAGTTGTCATCACACATGATGGAAGAACATTGTCAAAGCAATAAAACTATATAGACAAAGGGACTTGGAACATTAACTGCTGTTCAGCTTATGATGGCTTGAAGGCCCAGCAAGCATCAGACCACAGTACTCAGCCAGGGCAGATGCGGTAAAAAAACCCAACAAAGCAAAAAGCTAGACCATTCTGAATGAACTTGGAGGAAGAAATAGATGGGATATTCCATGAGGGTCTTCCTACCCTAGCAAAACTAACAGCTTTTCCAGGTTAAAGTAGAAACCTGGAATTCCTCTTCTTTGACATCTTATTCCAAAGGATTGGGATGTAGCAAAAGCAGGAAAAAAGCAGACTTAAACCAGTACCGGCACATAATTGATCTGGGTTCCTAATCACCGCGCCACAGGGATCGGCAGCACTTTAAAAACAAGGTGTATTTAATTACAGTGTCCCACTGACATCACTTCAAAGGCAGCTTCAGTTGCTCTCATCTTCAAGAGAGAACTTTCTTGCCCAGACTTCAATTAATCCCCATGCCATCTAATTTTTCAACATTTTCAGCCTTGTACAGATTCTTTGTGCAAAATCCTGTCACTTCCTGTTGTTCTTTCTCCTTAGTTTGAACGTACAAGTATTCAGCCAAAAAAAAAAACCAAAACAACCTAAGAAAACTCTCTTATCCAGACTCTTCCTTCCCTGCACTGTAAGTCAGTACTATGGCTGCTTTTTGATTTGCTTTATTTGTCATAATCAAAACCAAAATATCTCCCAGGGCTCAGACTCCTCAATTTTAATCCATTACAGAGATTGTCAGTTTTCTGTCTTGTGCAAATCAAACTCTTCACTATTTTGGCTAACAATTAATTATGATGAGCCATTTCTTCAGTATATATATCTCCAGATTTTCCTAAAACCATATGATTTGCTTTTTAAAATGGGAAACATTTCAGTCTCCAAATATACAGCTATACTCCTGTGTTTTGCAAAAGGAACAGATTTCCTAATTCCCATTCGACACTAAGTAATTCAAGTAGTTTTATTTATATTTATATACCTCAGAATTACACCAAGCATCTGAAAAGCACATTAAACTTTCATTTGTGCTTGGTTAGTTTTCAGTATGAAATTTCCTGTATTATACCTTAAATATCTATTAAAGAAGTCTCAAAGTACAGTATTCATCAAAGGCAGACATGAGAACGGAACTTTCTCGCTCAACAAACCTGTCCTCTATGCAAATAATTCCTTTCTCTGTTCAAGGCTTATTTTCTTTTTCTCAGATAGACATCGTTTTCTCTCTTTGGCTCTTTTAAAAGAGCATTTGCAATGAAATGGATCACAAAGTGCACATGCATTACACTTCTAAGCACACAACCGGCTACGCAAGGTCAGCTGTATTGTGTCCTGTCTTCAGCTGCAACGAGTAACAAGTCAAAAGAAGAATGAGAAGACGGGTAAGAAAATATTAATATTTCTCTGTTGTGTTCTCTCAGTTTCTAATGGCTTGTGGGTTCAGGAAATTCGAGAACTGTGGGTAGCATTGTGTTTAACTGACCTTGATGAATGTTTCTTCCCTGCATTTATCTAATTGCTATTTAGCATCCACAAAACACTATGATAGGGAGCTCCATAGCTGAATTATGCACTGTGTAAAAAGCGCTTCCACTTCTTTCTTTTGAACCTTTCTCTTGCTAATTTCTTACTGATAGCATCTGTTCATTAAAAAGAGAAAAAAATAATCCTTTCTTGTTCACTTTCTTCTGTATTACCCAGGATATTCCACAGAATATCTCAGAGGACCACCTAGTCCAAACCTCTTGCTCAAGCAGGGTCAGGTAGAGCAGAGTCGCAGATGAGCGTTTTAGAACACTTAAAGAATTTGTAAATGTGTGACTTAACAGAGTTCGATGCCAAGGTCCACTCTATTACTTACTACATGGAGGAAACATAAAAGGCAAATTTGGAATAATTTACATGAGACTGGGGATGCAAAAAGTTAAGGGAGAGTCTCCCATTCAGTCATGAGGTTCAGAACAGGCTCCCCCTGCTTTCTAAACTCCTTCTCAGAGGGAGTCCAGGTGTGACTGGATTGACTCCTAGCCCCAGACTTAGTCAATAGTTTATGTCTAAAAGATTGTGTGTGTTTATGGCTAAAGGAATGTGCCCAGTTGGGGTTTGTGCATCTTGTGTTCAGATCGGATTTCCTGTGTTTTGATTTTTGTACCCATTCCCCCTTGTCCTGTCACTGGACACCACTGAAAAGTGTCTGACACTCTCATCTTCATTCGTCATCCCCAGGTTTTATACACATTGGTAAGATCCCCTGAGTCTTCTCTTCTCCAGGCTCTACAGTCCCAGCAATCTCAGTGTCTCCTCATACGACATATGGACCTGTCACTTCATCACCTTTGTGGCCCTTTGCAGACTTGCGTCAGTAAGTCTCTGTCTTTCTTGCACTGGGGTGCCCAGAACTGGACATAGAAGTGTCCACCAGACACAGAAGTGCAGATTTTAAAGTCACATCCTTTTTCAGCCATCTTTTTTCTAGACTGGAGCTTCCTGGTCTAGCTATTGTTCCTGTGTTGGGAGCCCTTTTGTTCCCTTGCTTATCATTTTTACTCATCTTCATACTCTCTAGATCCAATATACCCATTTTGGAACGGGACAAACATAGGTTTGCTTGCATTCAGTGTGTGGATGCACATGCACACACACAGTGGCATGAGGATGTTTTCTGTATATTCTCTATTCCTTTTCTAACAATTCCTAATTCAA
>NW_010396257.1:28736-49854 GCF_000710305.1 Buceros rhinoceros silvestris
CTTTCCCTGCTGCTGAGCATGAAAAGATGTTTTCCTAAAACTACATGTTAGAACTCCATGATGTCTTTCCTGAATAAGCCTTTTAGCAGATGGGTTTGTCTAATGCCAGATTTTTCTTATGGTATTATTAGAATCACTTTCAAATGCTTCCTCCATTCTTCTTTCACATTAGCATTTTGCCCCCTTTCAATTATTCTCCTATTGCAAAGCAGAAAAGTGGGTGAAAGGAAAAGAAAAAGGAGAAGCATAGAAAGGGTAGAAAGATAGAATATTGAAGTAATGTATTGATCCCACGAGTGATTTTCTTTGTGAGATGGTTACAGCATAGCTTATGGGAATGTCTTCTACACTCACATGTTGGTCTATGCAGTGATAGAAAAATTCAGACACCTCTATCAACATGGTGGGCACAAGTTTAGACCTATGTAAAGTAAACAGTCTAAGGGCTGAAGGCTTCCGGCTCGTGAAACCTACTCCCACTGTCTAACATGCTTTCCAAAGCAGATTTTCAAAGCTAGATGCTTGGAGGGGTCTGAAGTAGCTGGATCTCCTTACAGAAGACAGACATGCATAGATACCGCTTTATTGTAAATATTTGCATCATTTTCTTTCTTTTCACATTTCCGATAAGGTCTTGTTTAACTTCTGACATGCAGATTAGTAGATGCAGATTTGCACTTACAAGACCCCATGGGAAACAGCAGTTTGTTCTGGGGCAGAAGAGGTGTGTTATGCTATGAATGAGGTAAGCCTTGGAGTATTTTAAGATTTCATTTCAAAAGGATGAGAAGAACTCAAAATACACTCAGGGCCAGAGGCACAGGTATTTTGTGACCCAAGGGCTGGAGCTCCTCTGCTATGAGGACAGGCTGAGAGAGTTGGGGTTGTTCAGCCTGGAGAAGAGAAGGCTCCAGGGAGACCTTAGGGCAGCCTTTCAGTACTTAAAGAAAGATGGGGAAGAAGACGTAAGAAAGATGGGGAGGGACTTTTTAGCAAGGCCTGTTTGTGACAGGATAAGCAGTGATGGGTTTAACCTAAAAATGGAGAAATTTCTTCTAGACATGAGGACAACATTTCTTACAGTGAGGGTGGTGAAACACTGGCCCAGGTTGCCCAGAGAGGTGGAGTACTTAAAGGGGGGCTGTAAGAAAAATGGAGACAATCTTCTTAGCAGGCTCTGTTGCAACAGGACAAGGGGTAATGGTTTTAAACTAAAAGAAGGGAGATTTAGACTAGATGAAAGGAAGAAATTTTTACAGTGAGGGTGGTGAAAAACAGGCACAGGCTGCCCAGAGAGGTGGGAGAAGCCCCATCCCTGGAAACACTGCAGGTCGGGTTGGACCTTGGGGCTCTGAGCAATCCGCTCTAGTTGAAGATGTCCCTGCTGACTGCAGGGTGTTGGACTGGATGAGCTTTGAAAGTCCCTTCATCCCAAACCATCCTGTAGTTTGAGATTTAGCAGATTTAGAAGGACAGCCCCTCTGTGAAGGAACCTCTGTGGGCTGAACACAGACCCAAGTCACCCAGGGATCAGCTACCAGGATTTAATTAATAGTCTGGGAAGAAGAAAAGGGGGTTTAAAAGGAGACCACATTTTAACCACTGGATTTAAGGGAGGGCAGTCAGGAACTTTGATGCCAAAACAACATTTCACCTACCTGGAGGGCAAACTTCCATGAGACCCTCACAAACCTCCACTGAAGACGAACACATGGAAAGGAACAAACAGAGCCTTTCAGAGCTGCACCCACAGTCCCACACACATCCCAGACATTGAGAACTCTCCCTCTAAGTCAGATTTCTGGCCCACAACCACAGCGTGGGCGTTGAGGCCAGCAGCTCACAGGAACAGAAGCCTCCCAACTACATGGCAACAGAAGAGAAAGGTTCTTCTGCTGACTCAATTCTGGACGGGTGAGATTTGGTGAGGTGGGAGAAGCCCCATCCCTGGAAGCATTCCAGGTCAGGTTGGACCTTGGTTTTCTGAGCAATCTGCTCTAGTTGCAGATGTCCCTGCTCAGTACAGGGGGGTTGGACTAGATGACCATTCCAACGCAAAGCATTCAATGATTCTGAGATTTTGTTACAGACAAAGCCTGGCTATCTGTTTCTGCAATCCAACATATGGCTTCAAGGTGTGGAGTCAGAAATTCACAGGGATGCATTACTGCCACCTTAACAGTAACATTTTTCTGACTGAAGGTATAGACGTTCCCTTCCAGCTCTATTCTGTGTAACGGTAAGCTATCAGAATCTCTGAACTGTTTGGTTCTCCATCAGAGTTATTTGGTGCAGTCTAGCAGACTGACTTGAAGGGTTTCACTGGGTTACAGTTTAGTTTAACAGTAGTTGAGAGTTCTTCTCACTTTGATTTAGAAAACAAAACCCTTGGGGTTTTTCTGGTATTTTCAGGTTGACCAAAGTGAGAATGTGTGAGTTGAATTATTTCTAGCAGAAAGTATGCATTTTCTTCAGAGGGCTTATCCTGTCTTCTATGCAGCTATTTGTTGTCCCTTCTGATTTCACAGTTAATTTAACTATCAAGATCCAGCTATGCTATTTACATGTGCCTTTTCATTTGGGCTTGGATTGCTAGTTTCTTCCATAATCATTTGTATTATAGGAATGCTCAGAGGTTCTAGACCTACGGTGAGAATCACTATGCAAATGTAATTACCTGATCCTTGCTCAGAAGAACTTACAAATTTAAAAGGTCAAGAGAAGCCAACACAGATGGATGCAACAGATGAAGAAAGAACCACTTGTATCCCTGATGCCAGATGCATAGGATTTAAAGGAGAGCAGATAAACTGTTCACACACAAGAAACGGCAAACAGCTGGCAGGGTATCTGTGGAGCACTGTGATCAAGTCTGTCCTTTACCATGCCAGTAGAAGTTCATTGCAATAACTTCAAATTCAAGTAAATCTCCTATCTTAAATTATTTAGGTTGAAAATAAATAAATAAATACAAAAATGCAAGTAGCCTCCTTCCCACCCTCAATCATTATGGATTTCATGGACTTAAACAAAATAGGAGGGGACCAAGCAATATTCAAGACACATTCAATAACTGCAGAATCAGTACAAACACATGTTTAACTTTGGATAATTCATGCAAATCTCCACCGTACAAAGATTAATAATTTATGCCTCACCTGGCATTTTTCCACTACCGGGATCTGATCCCGTTTGATACTTCAAGCTTCACAAAACACCTGAAAGCCAGGTAAAGAATAGAGATGAGAGCAAGCACGTCTGAAGCCTAGCTACCATGGAAATTGGATGCTACGTGAAGATTTAGAGCCCAAAGCTGGGTGTCACGGAACAGCTAGTTGATTTCCTAGGGCAATGTAATTATCTGCTCTGTGATTTAAACTTTGTTGACGTGCCTAGTTGTGTGAAATGCTCTGCTCCAGCTGCTGAGAAGACGGTGTTTCTAAAAGGTGGTCCTGCCTTGCTGCAATATCATCCACTAATAAATCTAGGTGAAAGCAGTCTGGCTTCTTGGGACACGACCATCTCCTATGGTTCTGGGGAGACACCTCTCATCTTAGTTATGTTAGGGGACTTTGAATGTGGGAAAAGGATCTCAGTGTTCACTGACGGGGCACTACTCCCAATACCTTACTCTACGGGAAGCTGTGAACTTCTGCAGAACTTGGGCTCAAGGAAACAATGACCTTTTTAAGATAACCAGCTGAATAAAAATGTGATGGATTTAACCCTTTCTTTGAACATCCCTGTACCTACGACTCCTCTCAGAGAACAAATGTATGACCATGCAGTCAAACAAATTAGAGCCTAAATGTGATTTGGATGCACACAGTGAATTTCACTGCTCAGGGAATAACATAATGTCTGCATGCCAGTGACTGTGACCTCGTCTTAGAGAGGAGATGGCCTAGTGCCTTCTGAGATTCTCTGCCAACTAGGATCTCAGACTCTTAAAATTATCCAAATTTCCCATGGCTGGGAGATCCAGTTAGGATTGCCCTCTGTTTGGCCCTTGCAAAGAACATGCCAGTGCTGGAAAACAGAACTGTATGTATTTCATCTTCATATAAACACCGGCACCTAAGTTCTCAGCATGGTCCGTGGAAATACACTCAGTACAGTCTGTGAAATCTAGTAATTTCAGTCAGTTCATCCTAATGTGGGCACGTAGGCCTTGATTAAATATAGCTAAAACTAAGCACACAGTGCTGTTTTGAAAGGGCCTGGGGTAGCCAAGACCTCCATGGCAGGCTAGCTAATACAACATGGAAGATAAAGGTAACCCATGCTCTTCTAGAGCAATAGCTAGAGTCCAGGAGGGATACTGGTTAGATCTGAGACCTATTTTAAACAAAATTCCTTTAGAAATCCTAATCCGTGATCCAAATAACACAATATACAGCTGAAGTTGATGATCCTTTACCAGCTTGCCTAGGAAGACAAAAGGGAAGAGATTATTCAATACTTATCCAAGGGCAGCAAAGATCCGAGCAGGTTCCTGTAGATACTGTAACCTACAGGACAGAATATGCACATGCTGGTCAGCTTTAATTTAGTAGAATTAATTGCCCCAAATCTGTGTCTGTATGGCACCAACTGCAATGGTCCCAGATTCCTTGTTCATGCTCCTGTATTACAGTACCGTACAAACTGTAGTCAAGTATTTGGGCAGTGAGTCCATCTTCACAGGCATTCTAGTCCAAGGTCAACACTGCAGTCACAAAAATTAGGATAGCTGGTCACCCTTACCACCACACACGTGCTTGCCTTTGCACTAGCACCAACACCACGGCTGAAAACGGGCAAGCCACTGGAATGCACTGGAACTTGGTATGCAAAAAATTGAATAACAAGAAGAGCAACCTTCATGACTGAACACTAGGCTCAAGACTAAAACTGCTGTTGAGGAGCATTAGCAGGAACATGACCAGGGGTATTAACATGGGCAACAGAATAATGAAACAGTGGAAGAACACATGCTAAGAAAGCCTTTGGTATACGTACATAACAGAGACATGAGACTGAGCTGTGGGTGTTCTGATTTATGCTGACTTACAAGTCTTAAACGAGCTGGTTTTCTTGCTTATTATATAGCTCTAACTGTACATAAGAAAATAATCCTTGGGACTCGTAATTCTCAGTTGTACTTGTACACGCCCATTTACAATCCACATGGTGTTAAACTCGAAAAAATGTAACAGCTTTTAGCTATCCTTCTGGCTATACCTCTTCATTAAATACAAGGATTTATCTGTTGCAGCATATCAAATCAGGATCAGGAACCCATTAAGCTGGATGATGTGGATGCAGAAAACAGAGACCTGGATAAAAAGGCCTGACATGTCTTGTGGCTATTGCTTGCTTAAGATGAAAAACTGATCACCTCCAGGATTAGCTAATGAAAGGAAAGAAACATTTTCATTCTCCCTACTTTTGCTACAGCTTTCTACGACAGAAGGATGGAGAGAATTGCCAGAACCACGTTTGATAGGAGAAGGAGTTCCAGCAAGTACACTTCTTCCGGCATCTTTCAACTCTAACAAATACCAGTCCACAAAACAATGCTGAATGCAAAATGCAATCACAGTGCGCTGTGATTTGGCAGATTACACTGGCATTTCCCAGACCCATCTGAAATTGAAGCTCCAAGCTACGGTACTTCTTGTGCAAGACGAGTTAAATACAGGTCCTGCGCCACTGAGTTTACAGTGCTGCGAGGGAAATGGAAATTCACAAAGCGAAAGATCTTGAAGGCCAATGGACAACAAAAGCCACAGCCGGGACTGTAACACAGCGTCTCAGATAATATTGCAAAAGCGGCGTCTGTCAAGCTAGAGGCAGAATGGGAGCTAAGACCAGTCATCTTCTCATTTGCAGAGTAACATGCACCCTGTTGTTGGCATGTTGTTTGCAACTTGGAAAAGATAAATGCAATATGGCCGAACATCCTTGCAAAGATATCACCTACAAGTTGTAGTGAATTGTGCGGACTAAGCACACAGAACACCTCCAGTCTACATAACCACATCATTTTTTCCACCCCCATTCTGGATTTCAACAAATACAGCTCCATGTTACCCAGCTCTCTACCACGTATTTAATTTTTCAAACCACCCCATTTCTCACCCCAAGCTCTGTTTCTGTCATTTCTCTTGGAAAAGAAACTGAATTAACTTCCAGCATGACACTGCCTTGGCAGAACTTGGTCAGAGCCCCCACCTGAATCACTCCTTTAAAGAAAGAGCTTCCTGCCATGCACGCTGCTGTCCTCACCCATGAGGCTGATGAATGAATCAGATAATCATTATAGCCTCAACCACCTCCCGTTCACCTCTGCTGGGTCAGAAAAAAGCATCCAGGTCAGTCACTGTGTGATCAGAGCGTCAGAAGTGAAGCAGTTTTCCACACAAGAATGGCTCCCAGAAGGGTCAGACGCAGGGAAAAACAGCCCATGTTTAAGCGACGTGGAAGCTGCCTACCTTAGGGAACAGACACCGTGACTAGACCAGTTGTGTTCTCATCAGAAATATCTCCCTGGTATGTCAGTTGACAACAACACAGCATTAGAAAGGTGACAGACGGCTGGCTGGACTGAATGAGTACAGCTGACATCACAAATATGGGAAAGAAATCAATCCAGTGTTTACTGGAAGATAAAAAAATCCTCTGTCCACGTCCTGGGGACACACTGCCCCTGTCACAGGTCACTACACCACCAGCTAGGCAAGATTAGTAGTCACCTCGCTATAACTGCAGGCAGATGTGGAGCTCGCTACTCCACCCAAAGTTCAAAAGGAAGTAGTTTGTGAACGGTCTGTTAGAAGCAGAGATCTTCCCTAATTATTTTCCATCTTCTCAGCTAGAAAACTTTAATATATGACTATGCCACTAAAGAAGTCTATTAAAAAAACAAAAGCAAGGCATTTTTGTTTCGCGATATGGGTTCTTCAGTCTCTAATCAGCAAGAGATGTTACATTAAACAGACATGGGAGAGAAAAGCCTTTAATTACAATTAACTTGCACAACCTGATTCCCAGTGAAAGAAGATACACTGAAGAAAGGACTGCACGTCTTTCTACTTTACGGATCAAGGACAGATAAGGCATTTTGTTTGACACTGTGGAATGTGCATTCGTGTGGTTTACCCATTATGTATTCCAATTAATGTCGAAGCACCTCATGAGATGGGCAAAGCGCTGTTATCCGGCTGTCGCTGTGAGGACTACAGGCACGGCCACGGAAGAACTGATTCCACAGCCCCCCAGCACTCCCGCATGGGCTCAGCCCTCCCTTCTCATTGCTTTACCTCCTGTGCACTGCAGTTGATGAACTGAACATCCTCCTCAAAGCCAGTCCGTGCAAATGCCATTTCTGATCCCTCACCATCAACAAGGGATGTGGGGAAATATTTAGGACAAACAGGTTCCTGTCAAGGGAAAGAATTCAGAGCAGCTCTGTTAAATTTTGCACAACTTCTGATTGCAGAGAGGTTTTATCCAGAATTTAAGCATGTCCCTGTGATATAAGGAATCCACTTTGGAAGGACCATCCCACACACAGCTTAACTGACTGATGTCTGTGTGTAGATGAGCTGTGGATTCCTCTCCAAGCAATGTTCCGGCTGTGTCAGGTTTGAACCCATGCAGGTGAACCTCGTCACTGCTCCATACTCTAGAAGGAGCTGCAGTCAGGTGTTTTACCCTCCAGAGTGAAATTTCTTCCCACTAGTCAATGTTCCTTACAAATCACGGATGCTGGGAAGGACAGGAGGACACCAACATTGCACTTCATTATTATAAAGAATCATCACATCAGCTGAAGAGGTTACAAAAATTTATTTTAACACAATGCACCTGCAATCTGTTTTCAATGACTCCCTTAAGACTCCTTAAATATATGTGCTTCAGATACTTCATAACAACCACGGTATTTTACTATCCACTGATGACACCTGGTCTCACAAGTAAAAAGCTCTGCTGATTACAAAAGCGAGGCCGGCCACTGAGCCACACTGCCAGCCCCGCTCTGTGAGGAGGAGTTGATTCTCATGCTCTGTTCCTCCCTCCCTTTCCCAAAGCCATTATTTCCCCAAAGCCTTGCTGAAGTGCTTTTTATTTTAGATTGCACGCAAGGACAAAGCCAGGCAACTGTCTGTGAGAACAGGGACGTTTCTTGCCACAAGGGTATGTATTTTTATATTAAAGCAAAGAGCCCATCCCTCTCTTTGTCACACACCTAGCCCCCCGCACCCCCAAAACACTACTTTGGAAATTATTGCTTCTTCTCCCCCAAAATAAAAGGATGACTGTGCCACCTTCTGCTCCCGAAGCACTGACAGCTGAAAACAACTGACAACAGTCTACAGCTAGGGGAGAAAAAAAAAAAAAAAGATGGAAAAATTTCTTTCCCTTCCCTCAGCCTCAATCCCAACAGAAAGACTGCCAGAGATTCCAGAAGAAAACAGAATCAGGATGAAACCAAGATGATGTTGAAAGGCACATAAAGCACCCATGAGCTGGCTTTACAGCACTTCACAGCACTTTGTCTCTGGTTACACAAGTGCTGGGTGAAACAAGCCCATGGCAGAATCTTTTTTTGACTCTTCTGTTTCTTTTTCTTGTAAAGCTTCCTAGTGAGACTTAACAGGATGACTTTTGACAAGTTACTCTGCAACCAGCTGCTACAGCCACGTTTCCTACCACCTGCAGCATCATGCTTTGATACATGTGATACACAGCCTCGCCCCAGGTGGAATGTGTGTGTATGTGTGCAGCCCCCCCCTCCCCCATACATACAAATACAGGCGCAGGACAACACCGCTGCCTGACATTCCCTGTGGACCTTCCTCTGATGGGGGAGTTACCTTTGCGAAACACGTACGAATCTCACCTTTAAGACTCGTACCCCTCCGCACAAATTTGGTGGCAGTTATTCAAGGGATTCAGAAGTTGTTAGAGAAACACATAATGTACTCAGAGTACTTAGTTACAGAGATATTGAGCCATTATAGATAACCTATTAAATATCCTTACTCCAGTAAGTCAAAGCTTCAGACTATGCACCAACAAAGAAAACTCCATTTAAAACAGCTTATTCCCCCCACCTTCCTTCTTTTACTTTGAATAGATGATTCTGCACAAAGTGCTAAGAACCACCAGATTCTACAAAGTCAGAACTTACTTTGTGAGAATTAAAAAAATATAAAAATGGACACTTAAGAACAATTTTCAATAATATATGGTATTTATAACACAAGGCTTAAAAGCAGTAATTTCTTTAGATCTAGCATGTTGTAGCAGTCCCAGTGCCGTCCTGTTCTCCACACTGCAATGGTACACAGGAACTGGGGACAGAATATGCAGATAAAGTCACCAGTTGTATCGGAGACATGTCCAGTTAGTTTGCCAGTGCCCAGCTGGTACGTGCTCTACAAAATTCCTTGGAAAAATATACTGAAAATACACGCAGGGTCACTCAACATGCAGAAACACAGATGAACGCACTGACTGGATGATGTTCCGCTGACTCAGGCAAGCTGTCCCGTTTCTGTGCCTGATGTTCTCCATTTGGACAGCAGTCAGTGATGTACAGAGAAGTCAGTCTCTTCCCACGCCTTACCTGTCATACTCAGATTCCGTTCTGAGCTCACACAGTAACATTTATAACTCACTCAGTGTTTAATTTTAACAGGCTGCTGCACAGTCCAGCATACGAACAGGTTATTATATAAATGTTAAAGCACAAGACATAGTGAACCACCATTTATTAACTCGTAATGTATTTATAAAAGTTACACCTAACACTTGATAAACCTCTCTGCAAAGGGGAATGTGATGTAGTACCAGACTGATGATGCCTTTTGGATTTGGAGATGGCCTGTCTGGTGAGCATGTACAGAGCGGCTCTTGCCTGAACAGAACCACAGAATGGTTTTGGTTGGATGATCGAATCCAACCATTCACCTTGCCAGTGCCAGGTCATAATTAAGTCTTGGGCAGGGGGATGAGGAAGTTTTCTTCAAAGGAAATAGAGGAAAAATCCTAGAATATATACAGTGGAAAGGGCTGGGGATCAGGTGTGAAGAACTCCGTCAAAGTGCGGCTACATCATACAAATCAAAGTTAGGCAAGAATGTAGGACAGCCCTTCAAAACAAATTTTAAAAGACCATTTTTTTTCTTTTTCCTTTTTTTTTTTTGCAGAATTTTCTCAGAATTTCTGAAAAGTTTATGCTCTCAGAGATATCCTTGGAATATAGCAAAAAGTGCTGTATGTAGAATGAGTTCATGGGAAATGACAGCAGTAGAGAAATACATATTTCTGCCAGATGAAGCAAGGACAGAAAAAAAAAAACCAAGAAAATTATAATTACGCCTCCTCCAAAGACAAGTCAGCTAAAGATAAAGCGGTTCTGCTGAGGCTCCTCTGTGGCACACATAGGGGAGAAGAGGCTGAACCAGTGTAGTGCTTAACTAGCAAATTTGGCAAATATGCTGAAAAACTAAGGGCCCATCACAGCCCTAGGGGATTTTCCTCCATCAAAGCTCTTCCAGATTTTGCTAGCAAAAGGAGAACAAAGCAAGACTGACTGACAAATGTCAGAATCAGATTCAAATCAGTCCTCGTTGTCTTTATAATTGGAGGGATTTATTCCTGACTTAAATTGTTATTAAAAAAAACCCCAAACCAAAACATGCAGGAGTATAAGAACGCCCTTTGAAGAGATCCACACATTTATGAAGAGCTAATTACACTGCTGATGATTCAAAACACATTCATTATGAACTCAACATGTGGCACGAAAGTCATTATATCACCGGCCTCATTCTGGCATCACATGAGCTGAGAAGTGACAATCCTTGCAAAAAGCCAAGAGTTAGGAACGTAATCCTCCAGAATGCCATGTCTCAGCAGGTTAAAATTAAAAAGGCAAAACAGAACATGTCATGACTGCAACAACAAAGAGTTTATTAAAGTCAGGAGTATGTAATCACTGTACAGAACACATTCCGAGTTAAACTGTGAAATACTGAACTGCTCACTGTGCATTCCGGTTCCTGAGCCTGTTAGTGACGATTTAATTGGCTGCCCACAGCTGGCTAACTTAGCGGTGCTTAAAAACATTTCTGTAAGCAGGGAAGACATCATCGTCCTTTCTAAACGACAACATTGGCCACGGTGGGAATTAAGGGATCATACAAATTACACTTATAACTTACTGAACGAACAAAGTTGGTGGGAAGACGGGAGATTACCACAGTATTGTGGTTTTTTTCCTATATTGAGAAACTGCAGCCTCACTGCAGTAACGCTGTACATACTCGCGTTCAGCACAGCAATGACTTCTATTTTTAAATAAGAAAATATATTAACAGGAACAAGAATTTACCGTCGAATCCAGCCTCTTCCAGTTATCTTTGGCTTGAGAGCAACTTGCTTACTTCAACCTTTGAGGCTCAAATGTTTTCAGTGGAAAGAAATATCATAGCATTTAAGCCCCAAGGATGGTATAGACAACCATTGTCCTTTAAAAAACAGTTGTTCTTCAGCCTTCAGTGAACGGAGACTCAACAAGCTTCTCTGCCTTCTGAGCTCTCAATTCTCCATGCTACCAAACCTGCGGCTTTTCTTTCTGAAAAAGTCTCTTTCTTGGGCGTTTGCTTGCTTTCACCACAGGCCGGCAAAAGGCTTATTTTCTCCAGTACTAAAAGAAAAAAAAGACACCACATAGCACATTTTATTCAATTTGGTTTACTGTCAAAGAAAAAAAGTTCCATGTAAATTGAACTGTGTTTAAAAACCATGGTGAAATGACTAAAGGCAGACAATTTTCACAACCCTTTCAGGAGAATAAACAGCATGCAAACCAGCTCTCCCCCCGACATCTGATCTGCACAATCCTGCTGGAGGTGTCCCTTGTTTTATTTTGGCATCCATTAAGACAACAACAGAAGCCCTGTCCTGAGGGAAAGGAAACACAGCTGCATTCTGGGATGCAGCAGCACTGGGAGATATCCTAAAGCTACACAACATTTACAGCTTCAACTGAGCTTGCTCCTAAGCAGAGAGCAGCCAAGCATTAGTACAACCCCAAATTGTACAGCTACACTTCAGGTGGGACACCTCTCACGCCCCAAGCTTTCAGTTTTCTAATCACTGCTTAACAAGAGCTCTGAATGCAACTGACTTGACCTGTAAATTTACAAGATAAACTACAAAATTAGCCACTTTGACTAGAGATTGCTTCCTTCCTCTGGAGAAACAAAGAATACTGCTAAAACAAAAACGACTCTCCAGGGAGAAATGACTATCTAGTCTTCACTAGGATCAACTAAAATTAGTATGCACTTTTTCTCCTCTTGAGCGCTATTGTACAACACCACCAACTTATTATAAATGTTGCATCTATTTACTTTTGAGACAACAGTATTTTCATCACCATCACCGAGGAGACAAACACTACATCAAAGGGTCTGTAAAATATCTCACAACAGATCAGCAATACATTAGAAACCAAACTAAAGGCTTCGCAACACAGCTTTGACCTGAACTCAGTTTACAATATTGTTACAAAAGAAGAGTACCAAGCTGATGCCAAAATACCTAGATTGTTTTATTCAAGGGCTTTGTTTACTACAGTGACATATAGAATGCTGATACACAACGGTTACTGTAATAATAAGCAGCCTTACTAAAAAGCTCTTAACTGCTGCTGTGGACAGCACAGATTCCTTGTAGGCCTGTTTTGGAGGCAGTAAGAGAATGAATATCTATTGATAAGAAAAAACAACAACGTGTCGAAGGCCATTTCAAATGAAAAATTGTGTGGCACTAGGCCAAAATTTGCTGCTTAAGCATGTGTCATCACAATACCTGCGTAGTGGTTTCTGGTTTTTTTTCAGACTATTAAGAGCAAGGCCATCAGCCATGCAGCATTATACACAAATGAATTGAAAACTCCAATTGACCATTGTGTAAGACGACCCCTTTACAGCAAATTCAATGGCGCATTAACTGTTCATTTGTTCAACGATTTACAGACGCCGTGAAAACTCCAGCAGCAGATTCTTAAGGCCACCTTGGACAAAAAGGAAAGATAATGACTCTGACTAATGAAGTACCAAATATCACTAAAAAGAGTCCTATCTCACGTGTAATAGGAAAAGAATAGACGTTAATTACATTTTATTTTGAGGGATTTTGGTAAGTTTTTTTAAAAATATAAATACAGCTCAGATTCTTAAGGCTTGTCAGCTGCTGATTAATTTGTAACTATTCTATCTGTATCCTCCTCACACTTACAAGCAACAATATTCTTGCAGGCGAAAGCCTGTATTGTTTACAGAAAATGAATGAGGGCAGTAACCAGAACTCCAAAACTGGCAGAATCTGACATCACATGGAGCAAAGAGATGCCTTAAGCACTCAGAAAAGCCACATACTATCATTTTAATCTTCGGCACCCAATCCCAAAAGCAGGAAGAAAAGCTAAAAGCGCACAGGTAGCAAACGCTGCAGCAGCACATGAGGAGAGTTCTGAAAAGCCTCAGGAAAAACAGCCCAAGAGACTCCATGGTAGAACCTAGCAGCTGCAAGCTGGAGAGGTAAAAACACCCAGATGAGACCACTGGATCGGGCCTGCTTTAGTGGCTGCCACATCTGCTTATCTGGTACCCAAAGCGCAATGCACACTGTGGTCTTGACTTTTAACTCCCAAAATATTCATGGAAGATGAAATCGCTGCCTGCTGCTGCACCAGGCTGTTGCTTGGAACATAATTCCTGACAGCTAGGAAGCCCAGGGGTTCAAATTCTTGGGTACTTTTAAATATTCTGAGCATATTTGTCCTGTGATTTTAAAAGCAAAGTCAAGCAAGAACAAGTGTGAATGGAAAAAGAAAAGGTCACCTAAATCAAATCTGTAAACTCTGACTTACTAATACAGCATCACAAATGCAGTAACAATTATGTGGGAGAGTCTGGCAGTCACCTAAAACCCATGAAGTAAAAACACGTCTTAAAAAAGTCAGTATGTGATTAAAAGAAAGGTCTACACATGTATTGGAGGCACTGAACATTTTTTTAATCCTCAATCTTTGTAATGGCTTTTTTTTTTCAACCTCAAGGTGGATGCTAATGAATGACAACAACTTTTGCAACGTTTTCATATAATTACACCCATTTTTTTTCCACATCACATAAAAGATCACCTTTATTAAATATATATGCAGATCGAAATGACATTTTTGCTTCTTGCCGTGCATTACAGTGCAATTCTTCAGAATAGAAATTAAGTTTGCAGGAAACAATAGATTAGTTGGAAGACCTTTAGCAAAATGGATAGCCACAAAAATAGTTTTCCACAGCTTATATCAGGAATTGATCAGTTTTTTGAAGAAAGAATCAATAAAAAAACGCTAGATACTGACTGGATTTTCAGAAGGGTTTCATTTTTATTCTCAGTTCTATTTCTTGTCGTAAGTCTAATACTTAAGGCAAACAGTGTAATCTTAAATCCCTGATAACCATAAACTACGTATGTCAGATGGTTTTAGAGAAACAGATTGTCAATTTGAAGACAAAATGCTTTTGTGAAACCTGTTTTAATCAACGTGAGAATTAAACACATTACTGTCTTGCTGCAGCTTGTAGTAAGACAGCACACATATATCTGGTTAAATATCTCATTCTCCATACCAGAGCAAGGGTAAAGTTCAATAACAAAAATAGTGGAAGAATCCACTGGCAGGAATCAGATAATGTGCAAGGGTGGATGGGACCTCTGGAGACCATTTAGTCCAACCTCCTTGTGCAAACAAGATCAAACACAGCAGGTGGCCCAGGGCACTGTGCTGTTCCTAAGCATCTCCACAGATGAAGGCTCCGTCACCTCTCTGGAAACTTGCCCCAGTGTTTTATGACCCTCATGGTAAAAAAAAAAAAAAAAAAAAAATTGTTTAGATGAAGTTTTCTGTCTTGCAGTTCGTGCCCGTTGTCTCTTGCCCTGTCACTGGGCACCACTGAAAAGAATCTGACTCCATCTTCTTTTCTCCTTTCCATCAGGTATTTACACACGCTGCTAAGATCGCCCTGCACATTCTTTCTCCAAGCTGAACAGTCCCAGCTCTCTCAGCGTCTCCTCCCAGGACAGATGCTCCACGTGATTAATCATCTCCACAGCCCTCTGCAGGACTCACTCCAGCATGTCCATGTCTCTCCTGTACTGGGGATCCCAAAAGGGGCACCACATTCCAGATGCATCTCATACAGCACTGGGTAGAGGGGAAGAATCACCTCCCTCCACCTGCCAGCTACACTCTGCCTAATGTGGTCAGGGAACTCGATGGCCTTCCTTTGCCACAAGATCATATTGCTGCACAGAATCACAGAACAGTATGGGTTGGAAGGGTCCTTCAAAGGCCAACCCTCCTGCAGTGAGTGGATTCATCTTTAACTAGAGCTGGTTGCTCAGAGCTCCACGGTCCAACCTGACCTGCAATGTCTACTTCTAGGGATGGGGCTTCTCCCACCTCTCTGGGCAACCTGGACCAGTGTCTCACCACACTCACTGTAAAAAATGTCTTCCTTTCATCTATCTGAATCTCCCTCTTTTATTTAAAACCATCATCACCCTCTGTCCTGTGTTAACAGGACCTACTGAAAAGACTGTCTCCATCTTTCTTACAGGTCCCTTTAAGGCTGCAATAAGATCTCCCCAGAGCCTTCTCTTTTCCAGGCTGAACTACCCCAGCTCTCTCAGCCTGTCCTCACGATCGTTTTTGTGGCCCTCCCCTGAACTCCTTCCAACAGATCCACATCCTTCTTGTGAGGTCTCACTGCAGATGAGGGTCTCACCAGAGTGAAGCAGAGGGGCATGATCACCTCCCTCGACCTGCTGGCCACGCTTATTTTCATGCAGCCGAGGACACGGTTGGCTTTCTGGGCTGCAAGCGCACATTGTCGGATCATGTCCGGCCTTTCATCCACCAGTATCCCCAAGACCTTCTCCTCAGGGTGATCTCCACTCCTTCACCCCCAAGCCTGGGCTGATATTGGGAGTTGTCCCAACCCAGTTGCAGGACCTTGCCCTTGGTCTTGTGGTTCACACAGACACACTTCTCCAGCTTGACCAGATCCCTGTGGATGGATCCCATCCCTCGTGTGTGCCAACCACATCACTCAGCTTGGTGATGTCTGCAAATTTGCTGAGATCCCACTGTCTACATCACTGATGAAGATACTAAACATTATTTGTCCCAAAATGGACTCCTGAGGGACACCAGTCATCAGTGATCTCCACCCAGACATTGACCACTCAGCATCATGTGCAACTTGTCCACCAGAACCTTCAAGGATTTCTCTGAAAAGCTGCTTCCCACCTCATCACCCACCTTCCCTGACTGTACTTGTGCATGGGGTTTTTCTGCACCAGGTGCAAGACTTTAATCTTCCCTTTGGAGAACTTAATGAAGTTCCTGAATGGTCATTTCCCCAGCCTGTCAAGGTCCCTGTGAATGGCAGCACATGCTTCTGGTCTGTCAGCTACTCCTCCCAGTTTTGCATTGTCTGCAAACTCACTGAGGCTGTATTTCATCCCATCATCCAGATCATTAATGATGCTGTTAAACAATTCTGGCCTCAGTACCAAACCTTGCAGTACACCACTAATGACTGGCCTCCAGATGGGGTTTGTGCCGCTGAGCACAACCTTGTAGTCCCAGCACACTGGCCAGTTTCCAGTCTGTATCAGTGTCTCTAGTCTACTGCACTGGTTTGTTTATGAGGAAATTACAAAGACGGTGTCAAAGCCTTGCAAAGTCAAGATAAAGAACACATTCAGCTCTCACCCAGTCCACTGAGCTAGCCGTTTTATCTTTAGCAGCTACCAGTCTGGTCAGGCATGACTTCCCTTTTGTAAATCTATGCTGACTACTCCCAGTCAGCTTGAATCTGTTCTGCTAGGCTGCAGACAGAGCAGAAGCTGTGCCTCCAGAAGACTCAAAGTTCCAGCCATCGCCATCCTGGAAGTCACCATTTCTTTATTTGATGAGGACATATCGCAGAAGATGTGGACACTGTTACGAACAGAGTTCCTGGACCCTTCTGTGCAAGCTGCTATGTTTGTTAATGATCAGAATAACTAGTTGGAAAGCACAATTAAGGAAGTCTAGCAAAGAAAGTAAGTTGATCTTGACTCATTTACTTTGAGAATGAAAGCTAAGGAACTTCTGGATCCTTCCCTCAGAACTCTAGCCTTCCAATCTCCAGTTCTTACCCTTGAAAATACAACCAATTACATCCCACTAAGCATGTTTGCTAAGGTGGTTTAAGAAATTTTATATGACCACTAATAGCTCGCTCTCCAGTCCTGGTAGAAAGAATACACTTTAAATTTGTTGGAAAATGAACTAAAACATCATAATCAATCAAGTTAAGTCTTGAACTTAACTGCTCATGGCATCTCACCTTACTCAGCTTTCAGAGAGACCACTGAGACAGTATCTCACCTGTGCAAACTTGTGTATCTGCTCCACCACAGCTGCAAAGAGGGCATGGACACTTTCATCAATTAGACTCTGCATATAATGCACAGCTTCTTCATCAGACAGGTCCAAGCGAAACTTATCCTGCACCTGGAATGGAGGTGGAGATAACAAAGATTAATTCAACGGTTAAAACACACACTGTTCTTTGTGAAGTATACTGTAGTAGACATAATGACTTCAGTTAAGAAAGTTTAGTAGAGAATCTCACATTACTTGCAGAAAGTTAACTGCTGCTATCTAATCACATTCTTTAATCTCATATATTTCAAATGATGCGAGCTCTTGTAATGACCACCATATTCACCTACTTCAGCCTCTTGCATAATGAGCTAGGTAAAATGGTATAAAATGATTTTTGCATCAAGTGTGTAATTTCTAGTTTATCTGTGAGAATCTCTTTTGCGGAGTCTTTATACTGAGATAGAACGCTTCACATCCTGCGTAAATTGTTTCGATGATTAATTGCCCTATTTAACAATTGTGACTTATCTCCTATCTGAATTTGTCCAATTTCCATCTCAAACAGATGAGCTCATTAAAACTTTTTACATTAAAGAACTGTCCATCAAAAATCTCTCTCATGTAGGCAAATATCAAATGCTTTAAGTTGCTTCTTAACCTTCTCCTGGATATGACTAAGACTGACTGCAAGACAGAATCAAGTCCTTCCTGAACATTTCCCATTCACTCACATTTTTTAAGCACAGACTAAAACACAAGCCAAATTATTTCAATAGTTTCTTAATGAGGTCCTGGTTCTGAGAAGATACGAACTTCCCTTCCGATTTTGCATTCTCTCCATGCGCCAAGGATATTGCATATACAACTTCACTCTTTATGGTAAAAAATACTCCAAGATTTCAGTTTAGTATTACTCTGCATTCTTTTCAAAGGCAATGCATTCCAGAACAGTGACCTTCACTGCTACAACAGAAAGGGTAAGTTTAGCCTGCCACATGCGGAAAGATAATGCTGCTTCACTCAAACCACTGTCATAACTCTGTTGCTTGTAAGTTTGAAGTAACCGTAGACTGAGTTCTTCCTCAACTTCCCCTCAAGTTTGATCAGTAGGAAAGAATTGATGAAATCAAAGAAGTTTCAACTCTAAAGGATACCAGGGAGAGGTTCAGGAGATACTTCAGGCTAGTGTTATTGAACTTATCTCCATAACCATAACGAACATGGTGAGAAGGAAGTTTATTATCTTCCTCATATTAGAAGCTTGACAGCCAATGAAGGAAACAGTAGAGTTCTGCTGAATTTAATGACTATTCATATACTTGCAATTACACACAAACTTAAATACCTCCCCAAATTAGAGCACGGAATTCTCCGAGACGTATTTTCACCCTCATAGAAAAGGTGATGTAATGATAATTCAGCAAAATTGCTAACTACAGTTTAAGAAAAACTAAAATCACTGTAACACTCTTTTACACAACTCTAACAGTTAATCAAGCACTTGCAGTTACTGCTGTTAAGATGCACCTTCATTCTACGGAATTAAGGACTATTTAAACCCATTTCCCACCTTCCCCAGGAACAGCCTGGCACACTGATGTATATGGAAAGAAACTTGCCCATGGTTAGATCTTAAAATCAGTTTGCAATTAATAGCAGATCAAATGCTGCCAAGTGCTTGATCTTAGCATGAAAGTTTTTCAGGACTGCAATTAAAACTGACTGCTGCAACCCAGCCACGAAGAAACATGGCAAGATAACAAATTTCCTCTTGAACTGCAAGAGCAGCAACAAGATTAATATATGTTGACTTACAATTCTTGTAATAAAACCAATAGTAATTCTTATTTGAAATTTCTGAGTTCCAAAGTAAACCATGTATTCTAAAAGCCAACAGTTTCTCACAGAGGAAGTGCAACTGAGAAGACATTTTGCAAGCTGTAAAGAAAAAAAAGTGAATTTGAGCAGGTCGTATTCTAGAGAGTTATAAAATTATCTCATTGTACACATTTAAGAAGAATGGACACCATGAAGGCATCAAAATATCCCACCTGAATTATCTATATAGAGTTCTCATTTCGGCATTCAAGTGAATTTTTTTAGTTTAGTCATTATATTTGTCAAAGAAAAAAGAAACATACTTGGTGAATCTGGTTAAACTTTGCTTTGTTTCCAGAAAGTTATCATGATAGAGCTTTTCTTTTTCAAAAGATAAAGAAAATTAAAATTAAAAGGGGAAGAGGCCATAAACCAAAAGGGACAATTCAAAAGAAAATACGGGGGTGAGGGCGGAAGCATTTAAGTATAAACTAACTGGAGCCAAACTGATGATGAGAACAGGAAAAAGCTGATCATCACTTGCTGTAGACTCACACAGAGGATAGGAACTTCACAAGGTAAAAAGCCAGAAAAGGAAGAAAAAAAACCGTATTTTGTAGTAAACCATGGAAAACTACTTTGCACTATGCTTATGTCATCTAAAATTACAGGTTGATCAACTACAGGTGAAATAAACTCAAGAGAAAAGCACTACAAGAGTAGCTCCCTCACCTGCCAGCTCAGTCTGCAAAATGTCGTGTTTTGTCGGGGGTGTTATTTTTGTTTTGCTTTCTGTAACTGATATATTCCATTACTGCTGCCCCATGCAATGAATTTCTCAGTGTCTGGAGAGATCACAGATTAAAGCAATAACTAAAAGTTACTCCTTTTTTAATGCAAAGATATATTTACAGAGCACTTATTTTTAATATGGTCTAAAGTTGCATTTAAGCATTATATCATATCACATTTTGTAGATACATTACGATGCTTTCTAGAATAGTTTAAACATAAGGATTAAGGTGCTAAGATGGAAGGGTAAGGGGTGAAACAGCAAAAACAGACATAAATTTTGACTATACTTTTACTGAAAACAAACCCACCAAATACCATAACCTAAAAACTCCCCCCCACACACCATCAAACGCTCTGTGTGAGCCCAGTCAAAATTACAATTAACTTCCTCTCTTCCTTTACCTGTCAAAACCAAACAAAGCACCTCAACCCAAAATCAAGCAGTCACTTTATCCCTCTATTGTAAAACCGCCCTGGGATCCTATGACGACACAGCCTTATCAGAGCAAACACGAACTAGAATCCCACATCTTAAATTCTGAGGTAACTAAAGGAAGTCCCACACCACAGATGTTGTTATGAGGAAGCAGAACATTAATGGACAAGACTTCACTAGAAATTATACTATTTCATGGAAAACACTGGTATTTCCCACCAAAAAAGCACCAAACAATCTCAAACCAAAAAGTTGTTTACAAGATACCAGATTTCAAAACCTGTAAACATATTTACATTTGATGTGACATTTCACTAGAAAAAGGGTAGTTTTGAAGTTAACTGAGAGGCAAAGAGAGTAACATCTACCAGAACTCTCAGTCAGGCCCACTGCAGACCCTATAAAAATCAGGATGGTAATGAAGAGGGGACAATATACACTTGAAAACCCTAATTGTCCTATTAAAAATGGCAGTTAAAAGTCTGAGAGAATCGTGGGCCTGTGTCTTCATTCAGATGAATGATTCTTCAAGTTTAGCCCCCCCCCCCCACCCCCCGCCCAACTCA
>NW_010396257.1:49932-63085 GCF_000710305.1 Buceros rhinoceros silvestris
CCCCCTTTTTTTTTGTATTTTGTATTTCTGGAAGCATGACAGGCTTAGGTTTGAGAGATTGTACACAAAGCCATTTGGGAATAGCGCTAGTGCAGGTAGGTACACCAAGTGCATTGCTAAGTTCCAAGATTTTCACTTATACTTTCTGCTCCTTATCCACAATTCTGCCCTTTCCCCCTCACTGGAGAGCAGATTTGTACAGATTTGTTTATTTATTTGTCCTCAAGTTTGACCTACTGTACAGTACAGGCCATAGTTACCTTCAGCAATTTTTCTGTTTTATTAGCAAGCATCTTATCGCTGCTAAAACATCAACGAAAATGGAGTAGGTACCTAACGCTCAAGTGTAAGACAAACTTTTTAGAAATTCTTAGGAAGCTTTTATAAAGCCATGGACAAATCTACTTCAGGGGAGTATCCATATCCAAAGCCATACTTTTATGAACACTTGTAGCTCTGTTTTCCATAATGAATGAGGAAGACAGCAAGGCATTTCGAGGTAAAATAACACAGGCATGTATGAGAACCTTTTCTCAGTCTTGTTTAGTTTTCAGGCAAACTGCAAGTCAGACGTTCTGAAGACTGGTGGCTGCTCTAGTATTTATTCTTTCAGCAACATCAAGCTGCACTGCTTGTGTTTTCTGTGACTGCTAGCTACACAATTTTTTCACTCACTTTGCTCACTGCAAAGTCAGCTGCTACAATTTAAGAGAAACTTCAACGTCCTTTTTTGTTGGGTCACAACATGCATGGGATATACGCACCCTGAGTACTATTAAGAGCTCAAATAAAAATCAATTGATAGCCGAAAGAGAAAACAACATCTAGTCGGGTTTTCACTGTTTTTATGTTTTGCCTTGTAATTGTTACCAGTTACAAGGTAACAACTGTAATTGAACAGTCAGCATCCAACATTCACATGGCAGAAATAGGCATTAAATGCTGGGCTTAATCCCTATCACATTCATCTTTTTCTTGCTTTCCCTGTTACTTGCAATCCAAACAACTCACATAGCAAACTACACAGATGCTCTATTTGCATAAAAATTTTCATTTGAAAGACTATTATGACAATAGCTTTTGTTTTCAAGGTTTTCTTTAGAACAAACTGTAGTCTATATAGGCTTCTCTAATTTTTCTAGATTTTTTTTTTTTAAATAGCAGCCAGTAAAGATGTTACTGAACATCTCTAAATTGAACTCCTATGAAAATCAGTGTTTCAACTGCCACAGTATACAAATGATACCATTCCAGGTCAGAATTTCATCATATTTATCAAAAACTAATAATCAAATAGACAGTGCGATACAAAGTACCATGAGCACAGGAGCACTCATACCTGGTTCATGTTGTGATGTTTATTCTATCTTTTTAATGTTTGAAATGAATTAATATACATGCAAAATCAATAGCCCAGAAAGAGAAAAGCTGGGTGTGCAGCTGCAGCCATCATTATCCAAATGGACAGGAAGATGAACGTCTGCCTTCACAAAATAAGCTCCATGTCAATGTGACACTTTACAAAGAACAAACCTCCCCAGAGCAGCAAGCAAATATAAACACTGAAACAAACAGACTCTAAAACAAAGCAAAACTGAGTATATTTCTCCTGTAAAAGTAAATTTCCTTTTAGCACTAAAAAGTCTCAACAACGTTTCCCAGCTCCACCTTTTAACAAATACTTGTATTTTCAGTCAGGTGAAAAGGACAGACATCCACTGCCTAAAAAGGCACATCAAGCACCAAATAGCAAGTCCTTTCCCTTCCACTAACTTGTGAACTCAGCTCTCAGTTACTCATTGTGAGGAAGGTGGAAAAGAGCACAAGGAGTTTTACTACAACCCAGCTGATGAAACTGCCAAAATTAGCTCAGGCTTAGAAACAAGCTAGCTCAGAAACTCTGTATCTCAAGTCACATCGTATGTCCGCTTCAGCTTTCACACCTGCAGAAGAAAAATCATTTCACTTTGATATGCTTAATATAAAAGCAATAGAACAGGTTTGCTCTCTCTTCTTGCTAGTTTCCAAAGAATTACTCATTTTCTTATCAAGGGGGATGAGACCTAGTCAAGGTTTGCACAGCCTTGGAAACACAGAGTACTTAGTGTTACACTCCATAGGATGAAAATTCTCCACTCTCCTGGATGGTTGGATTTTAGTCTTTCCTGTGTATACCCAAAGGCACTACAGAAACAGAATGGGGCTGCTTTCACAGACAGCCGTTACCAACTGCTTGCTAGAAGCCAGCTATTTGCACTGTCTATGTTCACAATAACCTCAGCTGTAAAGGAAACAGGCACAGCATCTCTGCAGCACCTTCTTTAACAAACGGACAGCTGAAACAGAACTCAGTCCATTAGGACACTGTCCTTTAATGCCTGCTGGGTTCTCTGTGTGCCAATAAATTGCTGGTCCCTAATGTTTTTTTAATTTAAAGGTCAAATTTGCTATGAAGGACAGATAGAAACCATCTGGCTTTCCTACAGAAAAATCAAAAGCTTTTTTTGTTAGGAGGTGACAATGCTGAATATATTAGCTACATTTGAAGAGTGATGGTCTGCTTCTTCCTTACGCAAAACTGGCTCTAATTGACTCCCAATTTTAGTCATTACTACTTAAATTTATAGCACTGGCTAATTTAAAGAAGCTCAACAATTAGCAATTAGTGTTCAGCTGTACTGGAAATGAAAAAGCAGGCAGCACTGGAAGAATAAAGGTGCGTGTGTGGAAATCTTCACTGTGTCATCAGTTATGCAACACAAAGAGATGTCAGCCCAGTCTTTTTCCTGAAAACTGAGGAGTGGAAAAGCATGAGGGAAAAGTGGAAAATTTAAAAGCAATTACCTCAGAGGCCACAGAATAGGAGAGGCAAACTGGGGAGAACCTTCAGCTATTTTTTAGTTTAATTTCATTTTGTGACATTTTTGAGCCAAAGAGGGTTTTCAGAAAAATCTAAGTTGGAGGGTGGCAGTAGGAGATGGTGTCATGAACCACGAGATGAAGCACACTAGGCTGACAGTTTCCTTTCTAAATAGTATGGAGAGGAGAAAAGGAGATGAAAGGATCAAGAAGAACTAATTTTAAGCTCTGCAGCTACTCTTTCTCGGTCAAAACCCGACAAACGTTTTACCATTAAACAAAACATCAAGAATTTGAAGAGAGTTCCTCTGGTTCTGAGGATGATTTTTTCTAGTTGGTAATCACAGTCTTCTAGGTTTTTTCTATGGGGAAAAGTAGTGACTGAAACTGGAGTGAGGGAACCAAGTCACTAACACAATCTTTTCTTACAACAGAAAGGTACTGGCCAATATATCTACTGATACTGGGTATAGATGCTGAAGAGGATAGCTGGTTGAAAAAACGTTTTTCCATATGCTCTTAAAGAGCACTTGTGAAACTTCAAGCAGTGCTTCTTCTGTTTTCAAGCCAATGCTGAATCACTCATTCTCATTCCAATTTTAGGTGTGAAAATGTATCATCAAGGTCAGTACTGATTTAATTTCTGAAAACAATTGTTATGCCAAGCAAGTAAAAAGGTGCTATCAAACTTTAGTTTGCTCTAAATCCACAGCTCCAGCTGAAGCCATTCAGAGTTTCAGGTTCTTTTCATGGTAATAGGAAGAAAATATCCACACTGTTGTCTTTCTCTGATAACTAAGGACAGTTTGTGTAGAGCTCGCTCTCTTTTGAGCAAGAAGAATGTGGAAGTACCTTTACAGATGACAGGAACAGAGTGCCCAGTTCTGTTTACACCATCCTGTGCCATAAACCATGTCAAACAGATGTAATCTATACTTATTTTACAGAGGGTTGTACATGACAAGCTGCTGCTCCAATTTTGCCTTCACTCAATACTTATTTCTCCCACAGCATTTCATTACTGTTGGACAGAAACAACACCTGGACAATATGCTTTCATATGCTTTCAAGATTTAAAGCCCAATTATACAATTAAATTCTGTCAGTTAGATCCTTGGGGTGCCACACTGTACTGGGAGTCAGGTGATATTCCGGCAAAAACAGTCTTCAACTGTAAAGATTCTCATATTTTTCTAAAAAGAGTCCCACTTAACACACCATTCTGAAATTCTTTTAAAAAAAATAAAAATAAAAAGAAAATCATAATTTAAAACATCCAATGTCTCACTGAAGGTTACGTGTTCCTCATAATTCATTTCATTATCTTTGTTTCCTTATTTGTCTGAATGTAAGAAAGTCAGAGGGATGCCAACTCTCAACCACCTTTTCTAACTAGCCTAACTAGCAAGCATTCTGTTATAATACACACTTATATCTCAGGAAGTTATAAGAGAGCAAAAAAATTTCAAGCCATACAAAATGAGAGTAGCATTCTTTGTTCTATATAAGTTTATTTTATTTTAGCCATCATTATGATTTATGCAAATTTTTATTAGAATATGTATGATTGCAAAAATTAAACCTTCATTCTGTCTCTAAAAACTCAGTAGATTATTTTCTTAAAAGTTCAGAAAAGTGGAACACCAAAAATATTTGCAAAGGTGGCTAAAAATCGCTAGCATGATTTTGCACCTTACTTTTACATCTTACTGTATTTTTAACCAGCAAGCAGGTATTTCCTGCATCATGAAGCACCTCCCTGCCTATCAGAACTGAGGATGACACATTTTATCCCTTTGTGAAGCTAAAGATTAGACTGGAACTTGAGCTACCATCTAACATCACAAAGCTCTCACTTTCAAGAAACAAAATTGTGACCGTTAAATAAAAATCTTTCTTTAGAAATGATTTTTAGAACAATTCATGCCTATTTGGTAACAGCAGTAGAGCTGCACCTATGGAAAAATTAATTCCAAAGATCTCTATGCCAAACAAATCGTTCACCAAATAACTGAAGTACAGTGAGGTAGCATTCTTCTGTTTAAAACCGAGAAAATTCATTTTCTTCCCTTCCACTATATAATTTTCCTTGTAGTTTAATCATAAACTAGTATTCTGATTTATCACCAAATTTAGATAAACGTAACCAGTCTAGTTACCTCAGAGACTTGACTTCAGCTACCTGTGAGGCCAGAGCTGCACTGACTCACCAGCCTACGAAAGCAAGAACGCGGGCTCTACAAAACAGAGAGCGAGTGTCGTGTTACTACAGCAACAACAAGGAAAATGCTGGCTAGAGACAGGAAAATCTGTAAAACTGCACCTCTGTCTTCTGTGGAAGTAGTACCATGGTTGAAATGACTATTGACTTGTCTTTCACATCAAAGGTAATTTAATTTTGCAGGTCAGTTCAAAACGGACCTTAGCTAATTTGAGTCTGTTGAAATATATATGGATTTTTTGTTTAAAGCTTTAAGAAAAAAAAAAAAATCAATTGAGATGCTGAAAGCATTTATTAAATTTTCCTACTACAAGGTACAGCATTATCTTGTTAAATGACTGAACAAACTTGCCGCTCAGCCCAAGAAATGCAAGACACCTTGTTTCTTTTTTCTTATTAGTAATAACAAAGCTCATAACTGATTTGAGACAAGCTAATGAGTATTTAACATCCAAAGCAAGTTTTCTAACACATTATTTAAAAATCCCAATGACCTATTCACCATTCTGTAACAGGTTAAGATTATTCTGAACCTAGTCTGTTTACAGCTGATTTGCTAACTGCTTTTTTTTTAGAGCAAAAAAGTAAAACCAAAAATTGAGAACTAAAGAAAACAATTACTGTCATAGGAGCTTTGAACATATAGATTTATGCATCCACTAGATCATATTGTCAACAACTGCTTTACAGAATAGTCCACTGTTCACCTACTCTTTAGGTATGCCATTATGACGTATTATTTTTGCACACTTTCCAGGAGTATATTCAAAGCATAATTCTCGAATGAAAAGGACCAAACCTGAACAGTTAACAGGAGTTAAAAACAGCTGGGCTGTCAGAAAAAAATGAGGGTTTATATAAAATGACAGTACTTGGAGGTGAGCTCAAATGTCTATGAATTACAAAGACAACATTTATGAACAACATGAGTCATTTGGTCACCTCTCTCATACTACCTCAGCGTTTGGGTTCGGTTCTCTTTTGGTTTTTAAAGTAACAGGCACACTGTAAATGAACTTACAGAAATGCTGTCCTCTCAAAACACCTGAAAGTCTGAAAGTGATTTGCATTCCTTATCAGAAATACTTGTCTTATGGGCTCAGTTTCAGCTTTGTTCTCATTTTAAAGCCTCTGTGAATAGACAGACCTGAACATACCATGAGGGTGAAAGTCACAGTTCATCAAGCTGCAGCATTGTCAGAGCTCAGTATCGCAATAACTAACTGCTGCATTTGATCTAACAGTGATTTGTCATGCAACTGCTAAGTTTATGTTCTTTTCATGCAAAGAAGGCACTATTATTTATACTTTGTAAAGGAATTTACAAGCCACAACATGGACTTAATTTATAGCTCTTAAAACATACTTTTAGATTTTGCTTTCTTCCAAAATTTCCGGTTGGATTTAGTATCATCATGCTTTACATAATCTTTATCTACTTAATCTTTATCTATTTATCCACGAAGTGTAACATACTTAACTGTAGAAAAGACCTGTTGGCTTCTAATTCTGTATATTGACTTGTTATATCAAGAAAATTATATGGGAAATTTATACAGAGTAGAAGAGTTTTTAAAGTATCTGAAGTACTCAAATGTCACTACAATGAAACAATCCTTTATAGATACTTTACAAAATCTGACCACCTGTTACTACTAATTACAGAAAGCAATATACCTCCAGACAGCACTTCTACAGAGTTTACCAACATAAAACACAATTTCAAGATAATAACAAGAAACAAGGATACTGCATGTTAATTGGCAGTGAACACTGGAAGACTCAGTCTGATAAAAAAAATAATCTTGGGGTCAGGAGACAGCATTCAGGGCAAGAATGAACGCTGTCACATCAAGTGACAGAGGACTTTGGACAGAGGTAAGTAAAACATGTAGCAAGCCTCAAACTTACTACGCTAAACATGAAAAGAACCAGCACTTCCGGAATTCAGTGAAACCACTAGCTTGATATCTTCATGACTACCTCAGTCAGCGATCCAAACTTTCCAAAATTAGCCCCTGCACTGCCTGTAGATACATACTTCAGTTTCTCCCAGGATTTATTGTGCATCTATTTGTAGACTTTGCAAACTATAAGGTTTTCCGCTCCTCCCTTTATCATGGAAGTAAAATTACCCAAAAAACCACCTTGTGTTGCAAGGAAGGAAGTCTCTACAAAAATGTAGTTACTCACAGAACTCTGGTGTGGTAACTGCTGTGATTCTAGACACCCAACCTCTGCCGTTGGGGACCATTTTAGACACTGACTCTAATATAGAGGATGCAAAAATGGCGCTTTATTGCGTAGTGACTCAGGGCTATATAGTTCCTTAAGAAGCCTCGCCCATCGTGGGCGGTTCCTGCCTTCCCATCACAGCCTGTGATCTTCCGGCCACCTATACTACTCACCCGTGTTCCACAACACTCTGGTTATTGACTCATTTCAGTTTCCTACTCTAAGCCTTGTGTTCCTACTCACCCATGTTCTGTGTGAGTAATCTAATCAATCTTTGCGAGCAGTTAGGACACAGCTGAAGTACAAATATTGGTATGAAAACAGAATTATTTGTCAGTTTCTCAGGAAAACAGTCAAGTGGAAGAAGGTCTATTATATTTACCACACTTGCTTCTGAATCTCTGCTTTCATAGCTTTTTGAAAGCAGTGAAGAACAGTTTTTAATTTTGGAGAAAATCTACTGCTCAAATAAAAACTACACTGAACTGATTTCCACTGGATACAGGCTCGACAAAGTCTTCTGTGGAATTAAAACAGAGAGCCCTTCACTATAAATCAGGTTATAAAAAAGCCAGCGTTTGTCTACAATGTAAGTGCCACAAAACCTAGATGAACGTTTATGCAGTATTTCTGATGTCAACTGGTTTTGAAACATCAAATTGAGAAGAACGATTCAGCTGCTGCAAAGGGACAGTGTTAGAATGATGGGACACAAGTTTGTTTTCACAGTAAACAAAAACTTCTTGGTGATGAAGATATACCAGTCTACTGGTTGTAAATCTTTAGCAGACTGATTTTGTATCACCAGTAGACTGGTTTCGACTAGATGACATGACTGAACTCTAGAATAGACGGAACAGTCTTTCGTGATACAGCCAGAGTCCATTGCTTCAGTTATCAAAAGTTTCAGAAGGTTGGATTTAGCAGAATGCTGAAATACCTCTTGGAACAGAGCGCTCGACCATCCTGTGCACTACTCCGTGGATGATGAAGAGCAATTCTGCATTTATGGACACATGTGATCTCAAAAGTATATTCTCCTATGTTTAACTTCAATGATTGTAGAAGTTGTTCAAAACTTACAAAATAAATAGGAACAACATCCTTCAGGTCAGTTACAAATAAGTCACCGCATGTGATGCAAATTTCATGACAGGGTGTCTTCAGTTACTCAAAGTCAAGGAAAGCTTTCCAGTTACCTTTTTTACAGTCTTGTCAGGTTCAAGAGCAATATCTGGAATGTTGGCATCCACCATGAGGGAAAATAAGTTCAAGATCAAATTGGAATACCTAAGCAGAAAAGCAAATTTGGTAAAACACTTCATAAACTGTACAGAAGACATTTTGTAAACAGTTTCATTTAAGAACACACCATCCTCTTAGCATGAGCTTTAGTTTTAGATAGTTATGATAAAAACATCAGATACTTGATATTAGCAGTGAAAGTTTAACCCTCAAGCTGTCTCAAACTGTCGAAACTGAACAGGCTGCTCTGGTTCTGTTTCAATTTTCTAGAAATTGTGACACCGTCTATTCACAGACACCTCAAATATTAACAGTGATTTCATATATTGTAAGATTTAATGCCATTTTCTACCTCTAGTAGGACAAATATATGCCATGATATTGATTCAAAGGTTATTTTTTCTTAAAAAGAGTATCAGTGATACAGTAGTATTATATAAACTAGTATTCAAACAGCTGAAGTCTTCACAATCACAAGAAATGAGTTTTCAAGTTGCTGCAAGGGCTTGTGCCATAACAAGTGGAGTGTAAGTGATTTCACCAGATCCAAGACTGCAGCTGCTCAGTTAAACTACAATAACACTGGTAGGCATGCTAAAATTAATAAGTACAAATGTCATTTATAAACATTAAAAAAGTTTTAACGTGGTGTTGGAAGTACTCGCAAATCTTTTAAAGAACACCATTTTGTCCTTGCAGGAAATTGGCTGTAAGCTGCTTTTTGAAAGGATAATTTTCAAGCTGTTCAACATAAACTGAAACTTCTCTTCCTCCGTGAAGAGATCTAGACCCCTTTCAGAGTAAAAGGACATAACCGACTTCAAAACCTGAAATATTGCTTTGTTAAGAGTACTAGGAGCTTCACAGATGATACAAAATGTGATCTTAGCAGCAAGACTTGTTTAGTAGCAACTCACTATATATATATAAAAGCTGACAATTGCAAGGAGTATAAAGTATTAACTACACAAAAAGACTGCTTCATAGCCATATTTTACGAAGTACTGTGTATTGTGATCATCTCTTCTGCAGTATAACTTGGGAGACCCCACAGACTCATCTCTTCTCAAGACGATGTATACTCTGCAATCACTATCACGTCCCAGTTAGCTATAATACACAACATTTATTCTTCCAAAAGGATTTCTTTGCAGTCCAGACTCAAGCAAAACTGACCTAATCCCATCCAGTCTCACCTGTGCTCCTCCCTCTTCACCATCTACCCTCAGCTTTTAGAGGTCTTTTTCTAGACCCCGCACTGCCTAGCTAATCTTTCCAAAAAATCAGCACTTCCTAAAGGCCATCACAGCTTTCTCCTTGCTGTCTATAGTGGTTTTTATTCACATCTGTACAGCCTCTTCTGAACACTATACCACTGTGGCAGATGCACCTACCCTGGGAAAGACCTGACAACAACTGGGTCTTGCCAAAGATCCTATAAAGATCAAGGCTTCAGAGTCATGAAATCTCTATTACTTTGTCTTAGGCCTTAGCCTGCCTTTGTCATGCACTTGTCGCAGCTCTTTAGATTGACCACAGGTCAGGCTTGACTAGGGTATAAAAGAAGTCCTGGTGGAGAGCCAACGTGAGTCAGTTCTCTTGAGCAGTGGGTCTGCAGTCAGTGACTATCCCCTTGGACTGGGATGTCATCCAAAGAAACTTTCCTCAGAGAGAGAGAGTGAGCCCTCAACCTCTGCTTTTTTGAGTAAGTATTTCTTCTGGATATATACTTGAGTAAATGCTTGCACCCTTTCGGGCGAGTGACCCACTTCTGGGTACCCTTAAGTGGAAGGTTTTCCTTTTTGTGGGTGAGTTGTTGATCTTTTTTTTAATCCTTCTAACAAGAGTATTTGCAAAATTTATGAGTTAATTGTACAGCAGTATATTCCCACCTGACATCCAAACTTATAATTTACTTTTGTCTGTCAGAGTGCTGGGTCATTTTCAGTTGTAATAGATCTACATTTTGGGCAGCTGCTGCTGTCTGTTTTGTGGGTGCCTCTGTGACAGCCACTGAGAACAGACTGGGGAAAAACCATCTGGCTATTCCCACTCATACAGAGCAAATCTCTGCCCAAACTACAGTTTCTGTCCCTATTTATTTCCTACTCCTTTGTGTATGTCCACCAACTCAAACTGAACAACAGACTTCTCACACGACTATAAAAACGCTCAGTTACTGCATCTGGATTCTTCTCTGCCAACACACAACAGGAAATGCTGACTCATAAGACCTTAACACCAAGTGAGGATGCAAGTTCTGCTGCCAGCCACAATTTGTCATGCAACACATTCTGAATGCAGAGGCTGCTCCTTCATTACAGCACTGCTAACAAATACATGACAGATTACTGTTGTTCAAAAAAGTGGGAAACAGCTCCCCCATCCCTGGAAAAAAGAAAAAAAAGACAGAAACCTGCTCACCAATGATCATATGCCAAACTGCTTCCCACCTAAAATGATGACCAAAACTATTTCTTCCACTTACAAGTTTTAAATTGTTTTTATTTGTTTCCACTATGCAAACTCCCATTCCACCAGGAACCCTGAAACACTTGGAAGATGTAGAGAACTGTCTATACCCCAGGGAAATAAATGAAACACAAACTGACTGAGATGACAAACAGAATTTGCATTTTGTCTTAGCAATCAGTTATGATTTCACACTATTTAGCCAGAAGAATTATCTGTGAACGGGTTTGTGTCAACATGCAGATCTGTCAGAACTAAGCCATTCCACCTCTAATTATGTTTTTTTCAATAAGCAAGTAATCTTTATAATTTTTAGTTCTAGCTGCTTAAATAGTTATAGTAATACTAACACTATCCTACGCTCTTTGTTGAAAGCCTTGAAGATATTTATCCAGAAGCATTTAAAAATACTTCCCTATTAAACTGAACAAATATTGGAGAGGCTATAATTACAACTACAGTCCCAGACATTAAAAATGAAACCATCTTGATTTACAGTTGAGTTTTATATCCAAATTACTGCTACACTCCACACTTAATTATGATCTTTGCAGCAAGTTGTTACATAAATTAACGCAATGGATAATCCTTTGCTGACAGAACAGACCTTTCCATTGAAACAGCTAGGTTTAAACAATAAAAACAACTCAAGTACTTCACAAATAAGAAATACAGTATTAAGAAACAGTTTTAAGCAGAATTTAGAGGATGGAATATACATTAGCCTTTCTTATTTTCTCCGGAGTGATGAATTTTGTTTGCTAAAAACATGCTGCTGTTTTGTCATTCTGCTGATTTGCTTTTAAGCCATTAATAATGTTACTTCATAAACCAACTCCTTATTCTTTCTCTTTTTAACAACTGGAGAAACATTTTTATTTTCTATCACTGACTGCCTACTTTTCAAACTACATGTACTTTTCACATATGCTTTTAGATATCTGGAGGTTTACATTATGTGATCTTATTTTTAAACTGAAATAATTCTTTCATCTCTATTGATGTTGTACTACATCAAATCACTGGACAGACCAACAGTGTTTACCTATGTTCTGTTCAAACAGAACAAAGTTGAGCTACTTGGCTCAGAGAGTTGATCGTGAGTAATATCATTACTGCAGAAAATGAAGCTGATTCCAAGTTTAAAGGAGAGATCTCCTGGTCTATAAACATAGACTAAAAAGGTTTTAGCTCTCATAGGTCTGGGTCTTTACAGAAAATGCTAACGCACTTGACTGTCACTATGAGAAGCTAATTTTACCGCAAGACCTGAACCGACCTAAAGTTAGGTATCTGCCATCGCCAAACCAAAGAATTTGATCATCACTGATCTCAACTGGAGGAGGACAGGCAGCAAATGAGTGTTGACTTATAGTTAAAAGGACAGTTACTTGATTGAGAAAAAGTTTCTTAAGGACCAAAGCATATCCAAAAAGCAAGACATAATCTAATACCCTGAAAGAGTTATGAAAAAAGCTATTGAAGTTATTAAACAAGCAAAATTGGGTGCCTTAAAATGAAGGACAATTACATTCAAACTCCACATTATGCCAATGCTGTGATGTTTTCATGCCTTTGTTCCATATAAACTCCTGTGTCCATGTTCAGATTTCAAACAAGTTTTGAATTTTGAAATATTTTCTAATTCACTTAATCCTATTCTGCTTTACAGAGGTTCTAACAAATTTTAGCATATATGTCTTGTTACCTGCGGAGATGAAGAAAGGCTGTGTAGCACTGCTTACGGAACTCCTGGTACTGTTCACTCTGCGTGCCTCCCATACCTTCCACCATCTCCTTATTCAGCTTCATTGGGGGAGGTAGAGGCTTAGGGTCCCGACCCAAAATATAACCGAAGTCAATGTGAAATAGTTTACCTGTAAAAAGAGGAATGGCAAACACTTCACATAGTATCAGACTGTGATGAAAAACTTCAAAAAAACCCCACCTTTAAATGCAATCCCCAGAAGATGCTAAGCAGCTCTCAGAAAAAATACAATTCATTGTTTTCTGTAAGACTTATAACTGTGTATTTTACAACATCAGCTGCCAAGCTGAAATTACGGGTTTAAAATAATTGATTTCAAATTCATTAAGCATTCTAACAAGATGAATATTTGG
>NW_010396258.1:0-250 GCF_000710305.1 Buceros rhinoceros silvestris
GGGTTCCACCCCTGGGAGATATTGACCAGGGCTGAGGTCCTCCTCTGGGTGAGGGATTTCGGTGGTCTCCATGCCTGGCTGTCACAGCCTGGAACAGGACCCTGTCAGGACTGATGGTCAGGGTCACTCGTGCCATCTCTTCTGCAGGTACTAAGGCCACATTCACCCCCTGGACAGGCACAGCCAAGGCATGGACCACTGAGGTCCCGGCAGCCCAGCGCTCAGGCCAGGGGCAGGTGAGCAGCCTGGG
>NW_010396259.1:0-288 GCF_000710305.1 Buceros rhinoceros silvestris
GCTGTTTATTAAAACGTGCCACAAGCCGGTGAAAGTAAAAACCAAGAGTGATTTATCGGCGCTTCAGGAGGGCGTCGAAAACGGAGCGCTGGCCGGCAGCCAGGGTCGACAGAGCCGCCAGAGGAGTAGGAGGTGGCTTGGCTGGGGAGCAGCTCTGCGGGGACAGGCAGCGCGAGGGGCCTTCCCACCCCCCTTCGGAAACCACCCCGTCACTTATTTGGGGGTTTGGGACGCGGCCGGATCCTTCCTGTGGCTTCTAGGCGGTTTCCCCGGGGGGGCCCGGGCCAA
>NW_010396259.1:429-1539 GCF_000710305.1 Buceros rhinoceros silvestris
GGCTTCTAGGCGGTTCCCCCGTGGGGTCACGGACCAGAAGAGACATTTTTATCCCTGTCCCGTGTTTAAACTCTCTTCGGTGCCGGTTTTTGTTTGCCCTGTAAGTAGGTGCCATAACCTCCCCTCAACCCTTCGGCGGTTTTGTGTTTAACCAATTTTGACTTTAAATCCACAGAGGCTGAAGGTTTGGGGGTCTGTTCTTTGAGCTGAGTGGCTGCTGGTGTTCATAGAGATTTAAAAATCGGTTGGAATTAATGAAAAAAAACACTTCTCGTCACCCAAAGGCTTTTCTACACCAATTTTGCAGGACAATGGGATGTCAGATCAGCCCCTAAATCGTTAATCAATACTTTCATGCTGCCTTTTATGCTTGTACCTGCTCCTGGCTCAGGCAAACGAGCGAAATGCCGTCGATTTTCCCCCCTTCCAGGTACAAAGCAGTGGCACCTGATCAACCACCTGCAGCCCGAGACGTCGTACGACATCAAAATGCAGTGCTACAACGAGGGCGGCGAGAGTGACTACAGCAACGTCATGATCTGCGAAACCAAAGGTGGGTGCTGAGGAGCCACTCGTAGGGTTTCGCGGGGTGGTTTTTTTTGGCAGCCGTGAAGGCTGGAATATTTGGTGGGGTTGGTTTGGCCGCGGGAAAAGGCTCATAGCAGCTGATGGTTTCGTTGGCCGGTGCTGCGTGCCTCTGGCAGAAGGTTGGGGCTGTTCTCTGGAAGGGTCAGAGGGGACAGGCGCAGTTGTTTGGCAGAGGATTCCTCCACCCTTGAATCCCTCAACCCGAGGAAGGCGGTAAAGGGGAAATGCAGATGCTACATTTCAATCATGGTGCTATAAAAATACGGGTTTTTTAAAAAAAAGCCCTCCAGGGGTGGAAGGATGAGAATTGAGCTGAGTTAGGGGCGAAGCCTCTGAAAGCACAGCGGAGCTGCATCCCTGCCTTGGGGTCACCCCGACCCCCGGCAGTGCTCCGGGCTGGGGGCAGAGCAGCTGGAAACTGCCCAGGGAAAAGGCCCTGGGGGGGTTGGTGACAGCAGCTGGAGAGCAGCCAGCGGTGGGACCAGGGGGCCCGGACGGCCAACAGCCTCCGGGCTTGTCCCA
>NW_010396259.1:2100-3091 GCF_000710305.1 Buceros rhinoceros silvestris
TCCTGGGTCCGTTTTTGGGTCCCTCACTGCCCGAAGGAGGCTGAGGGGCTGGAGCGTGTCCAGGGAAGGGTCTGGAGAATATGGAGCAGGGTCTGGAGAACATCTGAGGAGCAACTGGGGAAGCTGGGAGGGTTGAACCTGGAGCAAAGTAGGCTCCAGGGCTCTGACAACTCCCTGACAGGAGGGTGGAGCAAGGCAGGGTCGGTCTCTTTGACAGCACGAGAGGAACCAGCCTCCAGCTGCCCCAGGGGAGGTTGAGGTTGTCCCTGAGGAGCCATTTCTGTCCCGTTGGGGTTGTCCTGGCCTGTTGCAGGCTGCCCAGGGCAGTGGTGGAGTTCCTGTCCCTGGAGGGGTTTCCCAGCCATGTGCAGGTGCTGCTGAGGGACAGGGGTCAGTGGGGGAATGGTTGGACTTGTCAGTGTCTTCCAACCCAAATGATTCCGTGGTTCTGCGAATCTGAATTTAATTCCTGGGTTAGACCAGCGTCGTGCTGTCAGAGCTTTTCTGTCCAGCTGTTGGTGCCTTCCCCAGGCTGGTTTGGAGAAGGGGGTTAGCAGGGTTCGCCTCAGATGGAAGCAGGTCACCTGGCAGCGCCTGGGCAACAGAAATGCGCGTTGTGGTTTTCGCTGACCTCAGAAGTGGAAAGGTTTGTGCTCGCTCAGGCTGGGAGTCAGGGCAGTTCTAGCCTGGCGTGCCTCAAGCGGCTCGTTAAAGCTGCGAGTGACCTCAACAAGCGGGTTCGCAGGCTGGATAATAACCATCTTCCAAGACAAATAGTTCTTACCCAATAATTCTTGGTGTTCCAGGGTTTAATATCTACTTGGAACCTTCCTGCTCGAGCCATTTGGGTTCCAACTCTGCCGGCACCATTTTCATGTCGCGCTAAAAAACTGTCCCCATCTCTTCTTTCCCCCAGTGAAACGCACGCCGGGAGCCTCCGAATACCCTGCCAAGGACCTGAGCACCCCCCCAAACCCCCCTGACCGCCTCG
>NW_010396259.1:3254-3601 GCF_000710305.1 Buceros rhinoceros silvestris
CGCCGGTGGGGCCGGCCCTTCCAACGGCCCTGTCCGCAGCAGTGACATGCTCTACCTGATCGTGGGCTGCGTGCTGGGTGTCATGGTCCTCATCCTCATTGGCTTCATCGCCATGTGCCTCTGGAAGAACCGCCAGCAGAACGCCATGCAGAGTGAGTTCCCCCCACTCTCCCTTGGCTGCGGAAACAGCGTGGAACCCCTCGCATGGCACTAAACATGCTCTGGGCGACTGTGTCTCTCACAGAATATGACCCTCCTGGCTACCTCTACCAAGGGGCAGATCTCAACGGGCACCTGATGGAGTACACCACCTTACCCGGCACGAGCCGCGTCAACGGCGCTGTCCG
>NW_010396259.1:3857-8743 GCF_000710305.1 Buceros rhinoceros silvestris
ACGCACGACCATCCCCACCACCTCGTGAATGTAAGCGCTATCACTTGGTCGGGGCCCTCGGAATTTATTGTGGCTCAGTTCGAGTGTGGGGGGGAAACACCCGCCCAGGCCATTACAACCGGTTCCACGAATTTCCCTATCCCAGAGGAGGCAACTGGGCTGATCTTTGCGATCCCAACATCACGCTTCTCATCTGAGACTATCAGATGACAGCATGAATTCCACTGACTCTGGGAAAGCTGCCTCGATCCCCCCGCCCCTCCCACCAACATGCGAGCTCCCAGCGCTGGGCTCAGCCGCACTCTCCTCGCCCATATGGTATTTCTCAATCTCCCAGTTAAAGAGATTTAATTAGAGCCGCTCGTTCGGCGCCCGGTTTTGGTTTTTTTTTTATTTTCTCCCCCCCACCTGTTTCAGATCTGTAACTCGAAGCAACGCTTTTTAATTAGGGCAAAGCACGAAGGTTCCATAAAAATGCAGCGACGTAATAACGACGCTTTTTTTTCTTTTTTGGGGGGCGGGTGTTTGTTTTTCCGGCCCCATGTCTGTGACTGCTGAGACAGGCTTGGTTCTTGTTTGGAAATCGAAAATAAAATGAAAACCTCATTGAAGCCCGCGGGGGGAAAAAAAAAACCCAAACCCCTCCGTGCGCCTCGACGTGCCCCGTTTCCAAGCAAGAATAATGATTTCATTATCGTCTCTGGAAACAGATGGCTCCAAACTTGCTCCAAACTCTTGAGTGTTGCCCAGCAAGACTGAAAGGGAAAGTTCGAAAGTTGCAATAACCCCACACTGGTTGGGGTGCTGGGGGTAGAAGGACCGGGGTTGCCGTTTGCGTTAATAATTGAACGCAAGTGCTGGGAGTTTGTTGAACAACAAATAAGCACGTACACAGTGGTAGCCTGTTAACTCCAGCTCTGAGCCGTGTTTGGGTTGTTTGCAAGAGCAACCGAGGCCCGAACCATGGGGTTTTTGGATCTGTGGGTGAAGCTCTCCCGACCCTACGAGTCCTCAGGAAGGGATGAGTTTGAAGTCTCAGGCCTGAGAAAGGTTTGGTGTGCTGTGCTTCCTGTTTTAATTTTTGGGGGGAAAATCGTAGAGTCACCTAATTGTTGTGGCTGGAAAAGCCTTTGAAGCTCCTCGAGTCCAACCACAACCCAGGTCACCATGGTCCCCACCAACCCCTGTCCCTCAGCAGCACCTGCACATGGCTGGGAAACCCCTCCAGGGATGGGGACTCCACCACTGCCCTGGGCAGCCTGCGCCAGGCTGGGACACCCTGGGCAGCCTGCGCCAGGCCGGGACAACCCCAACGGGACAGAAATGGCTCCTCAGGGACAACCTCAACCTCCCCTGCAACAACTGGAGGCCGGTTTCTCTTGTGCTGTCCAAGAGACTGACCCCACCTCACTCCACCCTCCTGTCAGGGAGTTGTCAGAGCCAGAAGGTCTCCCTGGAGCCTCCTTTGCTCCAGGCTCAACCCCCCCAGCTCCCCTGGTTGCTCCTCAGACGTTCTCCAGACCCTGCTCCAGCTCTGTTGCCCTTCTCTGGACATGCTCCAGCCCCTCAATGTCCTTCTGGCAGTGAAGGACCCAAATTCAAACCCAGGATCCCACAGCTCCCTCTGTGGAGCCTCCAGCAGCTCCACGCTCCCACCCAACTGGGTGTCACCTCCAAACCGCCTGAGGGTGCCCTCGACCCCCTTGTTGATAAAGATGTTGACGAGAACAGGCCTCAGCCTGAAGCCCTGGAGCCACCACACATGTGCTCTGGGTGCTCCTTGCTCCTCTGCACCGTTTCCCCCTTGCAATGAGCTGAGTTTTTCTTTCCCCCTGTCCACACTGAGGAAAGTTTGAGTCACGCAACCTCTTCCCCCTGTAGAACAGGATGTTCTCCTCCTCCTCGTTAGGGCTCTCTTCATTGTTTCATTGATTGGCCTAAATGAGGAAGAGAGAAACTGGCCATCACCTAATTAAGCATTTCCTCAGTGCTCCCTTGAAAAGTTAAGGCCAAGCTGAATTTGGGGCGGGTAGAAGCCACCTACTGCTTGAAATCATCGAATCCCGCAGAGCTTTGGGTTAAAAGGACCGTCGAGGTCATCTCATTTCTCGCCACGCTCAGGGACGCCTTCCCCTCCATCTCCAAAGATGAGGGGAGCTTCCCCAACCCACCTCCCCTCCCTGAAACACGGCGTGCCAGCCCCGCGCCGGCGCCTGCCCGCTCCCCAACAATGAGGTATGTGTTAATCTGGGCATTTGGACTGGTTTGTAAGAGCCCGCTCGGCCAAAAGCAACAACGCCAGCTCCTTCTCACCAAGAGTCATGGCTTGGCTGAGGACCTACCCCATCTGGAAAAATAGGAGACGCTTCCAAAAAAATCAGCATTTTGAGGAATAAACGATCTAAGGGGGGTAATGGGTGGCTTAGGGATGGGGCACAGCATGACATCACCTACCCCACGTCGCTGTGGGGCATCCTGGGGCCTCGATAAGGGCGTGAAAAGGTTCCGTCAGCAACCGGTTTGGGTCTTCTCCTGTCCTTGCTCCCGCTGCAGGGCGGCGGGATGTACACAGCGGTGCCGCAGGCCGACCCAGCGGAGTGCCTCAGCTGCCGGAACTGCCGCAACAACAACAGGTGAGGAGAAGGGTTCATGGGTAGGAAAATGGGGGTTCGGTGACAAAAACGAGGAGTTCAGGACAGATTCTGGTCAATTCTGGTTATTTTTCCATCGTACATTGAATTTGCCACGCGTGGAGGAGCCCCCTCGAAATCCAGCCATGAAATCCCAGGATTAAGCCCTTCCTTCCTGCTTTTATCTGTATTTTTGTTATAATTGCTTTTTTCTTCCTTGAGAAAAGAAGGAGGGTGGGTTCCTCCCACCAGCTGCACCGTTCCTCCCCAGTGGGCCATCAGCAGGGCCTGAACTTGGGGACTTTTCACCTCCCTGTTCTATATTTGACTGCTGGGCAGAGAAACAAGTTGTCCTCTGCAGCTGCCTTACCCCAAAGGGGACCATCAACCCCGGTTTGGCAGGCAAGCCGCGCAGCCGGGATTGCTCCGTTCCCTCCCCGGTGCTTGGCGGGGACATGGGAGAGGGGAACGAACGTGCTGAAGTCCAGAGTGTGTCCACCTCGGGGACCAGGAGGAGGAGGGGGAGGAGGAAGACTTGGTGGGTTCGTGCAGTTGAGTCACTCGGGGGAATTAGGGGCTGGGGGCTTTTCCCCTGTCTTTGGTGGGCTGTCTCTGCTCTTCCGTTGGGGCAAAGAGGCCCCATGGCCCAAAATATCCCCCCTCGTCTGCTAAACCAGGGTGATTCCATCCGGAAAACCACCCTGGAAGGTCGGAGGAAGGTGGGAGACGGCGTGAAGAGGGCGACGGCCTCTAACCCTGAGCCTTTCAGGTGCCTGTGGTTTAAATTTCCGTGGAGCTGGTGCCACTTCGGGTGGAATTCGGCAGCTCTCAGGACATGTGACCACATGTGAATGGAGCCTGAGGGTTTTCACCCATCGGCAACAGCCGTCTTGGTGTGAGGTTCTCTTGTGGCAGCGGGGAAACCCCTTCGTTGAAATTAAAAAAAAAAATTTTAAATGATGTTTTGAAGTTGGATTAACATCTGGGTGGGTTTTAGCCCCAGAACTGATGGAAAACATGGGTTTCTCACAGTGCTTCTCGCCCGCTGGATACCCCAGGGGCTCGTTGCCATCAAAATGTGATTTAAACTTAAAAGAGCCGAACTGCTGCCTCCAAACTCAAAGAATGGCCCCAGCCTCCACGTCTTTAAGAAGAAACCCCTCAAGTCAACCATCTGAGACAGGTTCCTCCAAGGTTCCTCTTTGAGGCGAGAGGGAAAACCTCTACGAAGAGCGAGGCGGACTCCGGCGTGGATTTGAAGGCTGGCTGGGTTTCATGTGGCTTCTCCCATGGTGCTGTGGTGGTTTTGCTACGCGGAGTACCGGCGTTCTGGTGTCCCGGCAAGGCCGATGGCAGGTTTCAGGTGGAAGCGTAAACCGAGGCTCCGAGCGAGTCCCTCGAGGGGTGTTTTTCTGCATTGCCGTGACCTTTTTAATGCAAGAAAAGTGGTTTCTGGGGCTTGAGTTGGACTTTGGTGTTGACCAAGTTTGACAGCTCCTGGGTTTGCATTCATCCAAGTTGAGCGCTTTGGCGCCAAGGACTCCGGTGGCTGATCCCAAGTCGGGATTGAGCCAAAAAGAGGTGCCCCACCAAAACCGGGGGAAAGGAGCGGCTCTGAGTAACCCCTGTCCCTCCCACAGGTGTTTCACCAAAACCGCCGGCACCTTCGGCAGCCCCGCGTTGCCCGTCCTGCCCATCGTCCCGCCGTACCAGCAGGACGGCTTGGAGATGAAGCCGCTCAACCACCACGTCATGGTGACCATGTGCTTGGCCTCCAGCAGCCCCTCCGAGTGTGACGTGCGGCTGGAGGAAGATGGCAAGGAGCGAACGGAGCTTCCCTGCTGTCGGGACAGCAGCAACTGCCTCTCCAGGGACTACACAGATGGTAAGAGCCGGCGGCAACCCCTCCAATATTAGTGCTGATGGGATGTTCTCGAGGTGGTGGGGATGACCTTGAGCTCCAAAAGCTTCCCTTACCTCCATTAATCTGAATTTTTGGGGGCTTTTGGGTCCTAATATTTTATTCCTGGTGTGGTGGGAACAACTTTGAGCTCCAAGAACTTCTCCTACCTTCATTAATGTGAATTTTTGGGGCTTTTGGTTGCATTTTGCTGAACAAGGAGATGATCCACTCAACTCAACCCCAAGGAACCAACCACCCTGTCTTGCTCTTGCCCCCCAGGTGCCAACCGCCCCCACTCGGAAACACCGAACCACCTTTTGAGCTGGAGCCCCCTCATTCGGCAGCCGCTTCCC
>NW_010396259.1:8924-9444 GCF_000710305.1 Buceros rhinoceros silvestris
AGCTCCCCAGGAATCGCCTTCAGCGGATCCACCGGCGACCTTCAGCCGCTCCGGGAGACCTGAGGAAGCGCCCGAGCCGCCTGCCAGGAACTGCACCGCGTCCAAATGGAGTGATGGAGGGATGTTAATTATCACAGAGAGAGTCACTATTTATTTTTGTGTAGTAGCGCCAGATGAATGTATCTCCTTTGTCCAAAGTGGTCGCCTTTTTATTCTTATTTATGCCTCGAAATCCCCCGTTTCGGTCGGTTTCCCCCCTCTCCCCCCCACCCCGCCGAACTAGCCTGGTTTTACCTTGTATAAAAAAAAAAACCAAAACTTGTTATAATATAAAGGCCGATGCCGGGAAACCCCGCAGCATGGTTTGGTGCTGGACGACCCTTCCCCTGGCAGAACCGCGGCACCACCCCACCGCGGCGCCGGAGACAAAATCCCCCTCCGAGGCCTTGGAAGAGCCTGGGAAGCCGAAGGAGCGGCGGCGAAGCGGCTCTCTGCGAGAAATCGGTGCAACGGAGGTGTC
>NW_010396259.1:9661-10694 GCF_000710305.1 Buceros rhinoceros silvestris
AGTGGTTGATTTTTTTTTTTTTACCTCTGGCTGCTTTTTTTTAACCTGAACGCTGAGATTTTTAACCACATTTTTCAAAAATTGTCAAATTCAAATTTTTTTTTAATAATCGTTGAATTGAAAATTTTCTCAACAATTGTCAGATTCAAATTTTTTTTAACAATCATCGAATTCAGATTTTTTTGAACGGTTGTTGATTTCAAAATTTTTTTGAATGATTGTTGAATTTGAGTTTTTCCCACAATTGTTGAATTCAAATTTTTTTCAACAATCGTAGAATTCAAATTCTTTTTAACAGTTGTCAAATTCAAATATTTTTCAATTGTCAAATTCCACTTTTTTGATTGTCGAATTCAACTTTTTTCAACAATTGTCAAATTCAAATTTTTTTCAATTGTTGAATTAATTTTTTTCGACAGTTGTAAAATTTGAGGTTTTTTCGACAATCGTCAAATTCAATTCTTTTTCCCCAGTCTCACTCACACCAGACCCTTCATCACGGCTGTCTCATTTAGACGCCGTATTCCACCCAGAGGCTTTAACATTCCGTTGAAAATCAAATTTATGCTGAAATCACGTCATTTTGGTGAAGTTTGGGGCAGGTTATTTATTTTTGGGGGTGGTTTGATGCCGCTTTACGGCAAGAGCTGGAGGGGTTGATGCTCTGCGGGACATTGTTCTCATCCCTCGCTACTCCCTGACAGGTTATTAACCAAAACCGAGAGAAATCAGCCCGTGTATCGGCATCGGCGACCGCGGCCGACAGCGAAGCTTCAGCCCTCGGTGAGAAAACACTGATTTTCTCCTCAATATTTATTTGAGCTCCCGAAATAACCGAGCTCCGGCGCGTGAAACCAGGGGGAGTAAGAGGAAAAGCCGGCAGCGGTGTCACGGCGTGGCCGTCACGGTGACGGTAACCGGCGGCTCCTCACTGGCGTCTGGTGGGGCTGGGAGCGGTTCTGGGAGGGGCGGGAAGAGCAGCTGGTGACACCGGGTGGGCACTGGGTCACCACGGCCGGTGGCTCAGCCCTGC
>NW_010396260.1:0-516 GCF_000710305.1 Buceros rhinoceros silvestris
CCCGCCCACCCCCCTGCCCACCCCCGCGGAGCTGGCTGAAGCCCCCTGGCAGGGGAGCAGCCCAGCGTGGCACCGAGCTGGGGCTGGGGGCATTTTGCGGGTGGGATTTGGGCTGCTCACTCGTAGGACTGTCTGTGCAGCTTCATTTGGCTGTGCCGACCGCAGGGTGCGGGGAGCGTTGGGCAGGGGCCGGGGGAGGTCAACACGCATTTTGCGGGTGGGATTTGGGCTGCTCACTCGTAGGACTGTCTGTGCAGCTTCATTTGGCTGTGCCGACCTCAGGGTGCGGGGAGCGTTGGGCCGGGGCAGGCGAGGTTAATGCAGGCTCCGGCTGCACTCCTTTTACGAGGAAGGGGGTTTCTCGGTTTTGTTTAGAGCCCTTATGCAAAACCTGCCCTTTCCTGGCGCGGCAGCTGCTCTGTGGGTTACCCTCTTTACCGGTGTGACTCAGTGGGCTTCTTCGGCCATCGTGGTTTGTACTGGCTGGGACGGAACTCCCCCCCCTCACCCTCTCGT
>NW_010396260.1:682-2035 GCF_000710305.1 Buceros rhinoceros silvestris
CTCCAGGGACTTGGGCTTTTTCTTCCATGCCAGCCAAGTGCATTCTGCCTCTTGCAGCAATTCCCCCCGTTGTTCTGTGCCAGCAGAGAGCAGAGCCCGGCCTTTCTGTTTGCTGATATACTCGACCTCCCAAAGCTGTGGCGTAGTTTATAGTAGGATGATTTGCATCTCTTTTTTTTATTGTGTCAGAGAGAACCAGAGATCCTTCCTTATAATTTTGCAGGAAGAGCACAGTGTTTTTAACATTTCTGCTCCATCCCCACAGCTACCACAGGTGCCTGTGCTCCCCGGTGTGGGGACAGCCCTCTGTCACAGCTGCCTGCTGCTCCCCCATCACAAGGTCCGTTATTGCCCGTTAGCCTGACTCGGGCTGGTAACACCTGGCCCGGGACTTCCCACCTTTCTTTGGGCAGGGGCTGATTACAACTGCTTCTCTTTACCCATTGGCTTTCCTTCCCTTGGGTGGCTGCTGGCGACATGGTAACATTGCAGCTGCCATCAAAGCGCAGCACCTGCGCCTGCTTTTCACCCCAGACCACAGCCAGCCCCTCCTACCAGACGTTGGCAGCTGCCACTGCCTATGGGACATGTAAACCACTGGAGGAGGAGGAGAAGGCAGCTGCAATACCAGAGGAGCATTTCTTTGCCCCCCAGATCCCTCTGGGAGCCTCTCCGGCAGCAGGGAGGACGTGCTGCCTTGTTTGCGCAAGATCCTCAGCTGCTCTGTGCTGGTCCACCTCCCTTCCTATGGCACGACCCTGGTTTGTTTGGATAAGAGATGCCTGGGTGATGCTGTAGCTCACACTCACAGAACAAGCCCTGTTTTCGCTGCTGGAAAACAGCTGACATATTCCCTTCCCATAAACAGCTGGAGGAGAGCTCCAAGCGCTCGGATGTGCTTCCCAGTGCCTCGTGAGAGCTTTGGAATGACAGTCCTAAGACATTCCTGTAAAAGGCCTCCCTGGGAAAGCCTGGCAGGCTGCAGCGCGCGGCTCCTCCAGCTCTTCCAAGTGGGTTTTGTTAAAATGAGAAGGCAGCACAGCAATGGTGCTGGAGGCCAAGGTGGGGTTTAAACCTGGTCAGGGAAAATTAGCTCTATCCCAGCAAAACCAGGACACAAGGGAACAGCGGGACAGCCGCACGTATGTGTGTCTGCAAGTCCAATTCCTCTCCCTGTTCACATATCATCCTGTGACAACTCCACGCCACGGCGCGGGGGTTGGTGATGGAAAGGGGTAACCCTGAGCGGAGAAAGCCCTGGTGCTGGTGTTGCGATGTGGCTCCTGCTAAGCTGGCAGGAGGTGGTTGCTGGATACAAATGTGCCAGTTCATGGCCAGCGGATGCAGGAATCG
>NW_010396260.1:2188-2446 GCF_000710305.1 Buceros rhinoceros silvestris
GATCGATAGCCAGTGACGATGCATGGTGGTACCAGCTGGCACTGCTGAGCCACAGGGCAGAGGAGGGGCTGCAGGAAGCGGCCAGGCACCCTCGTCCCTCCCAGTAACAGCTCCGCTTGGCTGCTGTTGGGTATCGGCAGCTCTCTCTGTTTTCCAGTCACAGTGGTGAGCTGGTGCTGGACATAGATACCACCCTGGTGGTTCCCCCGAGCTGCGCCGTTACCAGCGGTGTGGCCTCGGTCTGCTCGTCCCCCGGCT
>NW_010396260.1:2651-7473 GCF_000710305.1 Buceros rhinoceros silvestris
GCGCTGAGCACCCTTTGCCTTTCCCCAGCCCCCTGTGGCAGATGCCAGAGGTGCTCTTCATGGAGTCCATCGCAGACCCATCCCTCAAGCCCAGGACGGCCGGCCCACACGCGTGTGGTTGCAGAAGGAGCTCACCCCTCATGCTGGTTTGAAGGGCCTGGGGGGGCTTTACCATGTCGCTGTGGCTGCCCACGGCCATCGCAGCCTGTGAGTATGGAGAGGGTCTCGTGTGGGGCTCGCATCGGCCGTGCTGCACCTCGTGCCCATGGCGTTTCCATGCTCTGCTCACATCCCTGCTCCGGGACGTGGGGGTGTGTGACCTGGGCCACCATCCCGGCAGTTCCTGCCTCTTCCCTGTGCTGCAGCAACGCTGTACCCGGGTACCAGCACCGCCACCTCTCGCAAGCCGCTCTCCTCCACTGCACGCCTAAGGATTGCTTCCCTGCGAGCCTTTCCTCTGCACTCTGACCATGGAGCACCCTCCAGTGCCCTTCCCCAAGCCCCAGAGCCTCCCTCCAGCCTCCTTCCTCTCTGCTTAGATGAGCTTTCCTCTCACTATCTCTTTCTGCAGCTTGTTCTCTCTTGAGCACCCAGCAAAACCTTTTAAACGTGGTAGAAGCAGCTCCAGGATGACGGTTCTGGCAGATCTGTGGGGCTGGAGAGATCAGACTTTCTCCTTGCTAAGTCCTACGATGGGATTCTCACAGCTGGGTTTCGCACAGCCAAGGGTACGTTCCAGGGTCACCCTTGCAGCCTGACCCCCACATCAGCTTCTTTTTCCCCTGAGGAAACCATCAAATGTTTTCAGGACAAAAGCTCTTCTGCAAAGAGCTGGTTCGCTTCCTTTTTTCTTTAAAGGGACCGAGACCCCTCGCACTGCTCAGAGGGAACAGGAAATGGAAACAGAAATGGGAATTAGCATCCACCACATGCATAAGCTGAGTGGGAACATCAGTTTCACAGGGCTCAGCCCCCTCTCGAGAGGAGGGTGAGGCTGAACACGCCAGCAATTTCTAACAGTGTTCAGAAAGGTCAGACATGGGGGTTTTGAGCAGCCAGGACTACAGAGACCCCACAAAGCACATTCCAGAGCTTGTTTTCCAAGCCATGCTCTTCCTTTGAGGTGCCGACGAGCAGCTCAGACCCAGGGCTGGAGCCACACTGATGATGACGGTCCCTGTGAGCAACCCCTGGTGTGTAGCAGGTCCCCAGGGAAGCACAGATTCAGATGCCCAGCACTTTCGTCCCAAAGGGTTGTCTTACCCAGCTATAGCGCACCAACAGAAATGTTGTCGGGGAAGGGAATCGGGTGAGCCCCGTGTCAGGGAGCCAGTCAGGAACACGTGCCGCGCAAGAGAGTAGGGCGAGGGGCTGGCTGTAGAAGCAGGTTAAATTGCTCTTTGGCTTTTGCTTTAAGACTAACCCACCCTGCTGTGGCACCTCTCCTGTTCCCAGCCCTGTGGCTGGTTTTGCAGGGGTCCTCCACAGTGGTGCCCATCACAGAGGAGAGGAGGGTTGCCGCTGAAGGATCCTCCATCCTGATGCAGGCACCCAACATCGAGCACATGAACGTCCTGGAGTGGGAGTACACAGGAAGCAGCACCTCCAAGTCCCTCCTGCAGTACTTTGCCAGTTCCCAGTCACTGACCGTTCACCCTGCCTACCTGGGCAGGGTGGTGTTCTACCCCGGCAACGGCTCCATGCTGCTGCAGGGCTTGCAGGAGTCAGACGGCGGCATCTATAAAGCAACGGTGGATCTGATGCAGAACAAAACCAGGAAAACCCTCCTCAGAGTGATCAGTAAGTCAAAGGGGCTGAGGGTGGTTTTCTCAGGTGAGGTCCTGCCGGCAGACAGGTCCGTGAGGGGGCAGCCAGGATAGCCACAGAATCACTGGACACCTTGAGGTGGAAGGGACCTGTAAGGATCATCCAGTCCTGCTCCTCGCAGGACCACCCAGCACTAACTCATCTGACTAAGAGCATCATCCAGACACTCCTTGACCTCTGACAGGCTGGTGCCATGGCCACTTCCCTGGGGAGCCTGTTCCAGGGCCCAGCCACCTGCTCGGTGACGTTCCTGTGGGTATCCCTGAGCCCAGGGAGCGGTGCCTGATATCCAGGGGTTGGTAGTGTCCATCCCAGGGGTGGTGGGGTGGCAGGGACGAGGACACCGGCTTTCTGCTTGGAACTTGGTGGATGTTGCCCTGCTCCTGCACTGTCTCATCTCCCTCCAAACCAACCCAGGGTGTAAATCAGAAGGGAGAGACCTTTTTGCTCCCCGAGGGGCTCGGTGTTCTTGCATGTCGGCCAGTTCTGAGGCCCGAAGCAAGGCAGGACTCACGCTCCCGGGAGTGCCACCGTGTGCTCTCTGCTTTTCAGAGCCTGTGCCCCAGCCTGAGCTCCAGTGCAGGTCCAGCCTGGCAGGTTCACCCATCGAGCTGGTCTGCCTGGTGCCAGAGGGAACAGCAGCTGCCATCTCCTGGAATAAGGAGGGACGTCCTCTTCCCCCCGAAAAGTGCTCTGTGCTGTCTGAAAACTTCACCGTGCTGCGCATACGGGAGGGAGAGAAGTCAGATTGCGGCTTCTACTCCTGCAACGTCAGCAACGTGATAAGCTGGAAGGAGGCAGCCTTGAACCTGACAGTGACAGGTCAGCCTTGCCCTGCCCAGTGGCTCCGGCTCGGTGTGCTGGAGTTGTCCCCAGCGCGAGGTTTCCCTGCCTTGCAGGGCTCTCAGCTCCGCTACACCATGCGCAGAGACTGGCCATCGTCGCCCTGATGTTCGTCACCGTTTCCACCGTTGGCTTTGTCATCCTGCTCTGCAAGCTGAGGGAGGACAGGTTCGGTGAGTGCCAGGGCTGCCTCCCGGCTCTTGGGGACCAGAGACACCACCAGGGCTGGTGTCTGGGTCATGACACGGGGTCCGTACCTGAGGAGCGTGCAGGTGATCGTGGATGATTCCGTAGCCACGTGTATGTTGATTGACAGAAAACAAACCTAAGATGCAGCCAGCAGCACGACCTCCCACATGGTCCTTGTGATCTGCCAGTGCCACCTTCTACCCACCGTGAGGAACCCCCAGAGTAACGGAGACCAGCCGGGGAGCAGAGGGGAAGCCCTTCAGCTGGCAGGGACCTTCCCCCACATGTCTGTCACCATTTACACTGGGGCCATGTGCAGGTTGTGGTGCTCAGTCTTGCCTCTGGGGTGATGTCCCCTGAGGAGCTCTCCGTGCCTGGTGCTGGTGGCAGGACTTTTCCCCTTGAAACAGGTCTCCAGAGGAAATCTGGTGCCTGTCAGGTCATTATAGGAGGCAAAAACCCGGGCAGAAATGGTGCAACATGTCTCAGTGGTGGTGGAACTGGTGTCTGGTCCAGGTGGCACAACCCCAGATCCAGCTGGTTCCTCCCGAAGCCAAACGAAGCCTCTGATGGTTCGCCAGGTTTTCCCTCCCAGGTTTCTAAACCTCGGGGGTTCAACTCTTTACAAAGAAAACCTGCGCCTGGTGTTTATCATCTCCCCTTCGCAGGCTGCACCGTCCTGCGTGCGCTGCTCAGTCCATTTGCCTTTTTGCCCAGGGGAGGAAGAATGCAAACACCTGAGTCTGTACTGCCACGTGCTGCTGTGTATCTCCTCTCTGCTCCTGCTGGCCACCTCCATCATCTGGATGCAGGAACAAGGTAGGATTGCTTTAGCCTTGACAGCTTCCACAGCTCATCGTTTCCTTCAGGTCTTGACAGCAGCCTCTTTGATGCTGCAGTATTTGACCTGGGGACGCTGACGTTAGAGTCCACTGCCCTGGACCCTGCAGGCTCCTCTCGCTCTGCTCTCCTGAAACCAAAGGGGCCGTCAGAAAGATGAGGAGGGGCTTTTCATCAGGGGCTGTTGGGACAGGACAAGGGTGATGGGTTATACTGACAGAGGAGAGTCAGAGCAGAGAAACGATAAGAGAGATAAGAGAGGTAAGATAAGATAAGATAAGGTAGAGAGAAGATAAGAGAAATGGTTGATGCTGAGGGGGGTGAGCCCCTGGCCCAGGCTGCCCCAAGAGATGGGAGCAGCCCCATGGCTGGCCCCATGGCAGGGGAGGTTTGGCCTTGGGGCGCTCAGCACCCCGGCGCGGTGAGCCCCTGGCCCAGGCTGCCCCGAGAGGTGGGAGCAGCCCCATCGCTGGCCCCATCCCAGGTCAGGTTGGCCCTGGGGGCTCTGAGCCCCCTGCTCTGGGTGCAGGTGTCCCTGCTCTGGGTGCAGGTGTCCCTGCTCCCTGCAGGGCTGGGACTGGGGGAGCTGGGAAGGTCCCTTCACCCCAAACCCGTCGGTGGTTCTGTGATTAATCCCAAAGAAACCTCCCCTGAAACATGCGCGTCTTCTCCCCATTCTCTGTTGAGAGGAAGGTGCTGCCATGGGTACACGTATCATAAATATTGCTTGCTGCCAACCCCCAGGATAAAAACTGACCCCAGCTGCTGGATACGGTCCCCTGGCCAGCAGCACCGAGCCAGTCCTGCTTCCAGAGCCATGCCCAGGCCGTGGGGACCCTCCTTGGCTGCACCCCGTGCTCCCACAGCACAGCCCTGCTGTGCAGGCTGACGGATCCTGCGCTCCCAGGTGCAGCAGCTGGGTGCAGGGTGGCCAGAGCCAGCTCTCCTCGCCTTGCTCTCAGCCCACTGCCTCCACCAGCTGCCATCTCACCCTCTGGTTTACTTCTGCTCCTGTAGGTCTTTCTGCTGCCTTCGTCTTGCTCGGGCTGTTCTTCTTCGCTGCGGCAGCAGGAGCCGCGTGGGCGGCGGCAGCAGCGGTGTGGAGACCCGCAGCCCTCAGCCA
>NW_010396260.1:7624-7957 GCF_000710305.1 Buceros rhinoceros silvestris
GGAGAAGAGCCCGGCAGTGACCCCCCCAGGAGGAGCACCAGCTCGGCACGCTGCTGAGAGCCATCACCCGGCTCCTCCACATGCCAGCCTGTGCTCCTCACGCCTTGTCCTCTCGTCCATCAGCGGCTTTTCCCTCTCCCGGCTGCCGGGTCATCTGCAGCTCTACAGGCCCCACGACCCTGGTGGTCAGCCTGCTGTTCACCGTCCTCTTGCTCCGCAACATCCAGCAGCTCCATGGTGAGGGGGTTGCCCCGCTCGTGCCCTCGCTCACCTTTCTTCTGGGGTACCTGCGGTGGGGGTTGGCTTCCAACAGGGCCGAGAGCGTCCTCGGGT
>NW_010396260.1:7975-10537 GCF_000710305.1 Buceros rhinoceros silvestris
CGTGCCCGCTCTCGCCTTTCTTCTGGGGTACCTGCGGTGGGGGTTGGCTTCACACAGGGCAGAGAGAGTCCTCGGGTGGCTTCGCACGGCTGTGAGAAAGCACCTTGTAGTTGATATAATTGCGGCAGCTTGGCGCTGAGGTCACAGCAAAGCAAAGTTCACCCCGGTGCCTCCGTGGTTTGAACGCGGTGGGGCATTAGCCTGAGGAGCTGACATGTCCCCCCTGTCCCTTTGGCAGAGCGAGGCTGCTCGGAGGCTGTCAAGCTGGCGCCTGGCTGTGTCCCCGCCGCAGTGGCACTCCTCATCATGGTGCTGCCCATCCTCTTTCGGTGTAAGTAACCCCGCAGCTTCCTGCCACCAACCCTAACGAGCTGCTCAGCCACCGAGCACTCCCGGCTCAGCTCTCTCACCCTCCCCGAGCAGCAGGTGTGGGGGGAGATGCTTTCAGTGAGACCAAACCAGACTTTTAAAGAGCGGGACTGTCCCCGTCAGCTGAGGAGTTGGCTCTGGTGTCCATCCTTTTAGGAAAGCCCCAGTAGGCACCAGTCCCTGCCTGCGCTCCTCGCCAGCACCTCCGCTTTGCCCACAGATGCTCAGGGAAAGTGAGTTTCTCTTCCGGGACGTGGGAGGAGAAAACTTCTGATGAGCAGGGAGAAATCGGCCTGGGAACATCTGATGACCCAGGAGAGCAGCTGACCAGTGGTCCCAGTGAAGTGGGGCTCACAGAGTAGATCATTTTCCATCCCTCCAGCACTGCGATAGGAGGGAAGAGACCAGGGAGGTGATTTCCACGAGTCCAGTGGGGGTTTTCCCCAGATTCTCCTTTTATATTTCCTAGTTTCCGTGCTCTCACCATGTGAATCAATCCCCTCATGGCCATGACCAGTGTGGCAGTCCGCACGTGGCCTGGCTGGCCATGCCCTGGGCTTCCTGAAAACGCTGGCTCAGCCTTCAGGGCCACCCTTAGCACCTCAGGGCATGGTGAGAAGGAGGGTCAGAAGCATGTCGAAAGCTGCTTTCCACCCCAAGACTCCTGGGCTTGGACACAGAGGGGCTCTGCCCAGCGACAGGCTCCCAGCGTCACCGGCTTTTCCTCACCCGTCCCATGAAACGCAGTGTGCGGCCGAACTGCTGGAGTCTTGCTGGAACCCCAGGAGTCACTTGGCCTTTCCTTTATCTCCAGGTTACTGGAGTAAGCGGATGGAGAAGGCGAAGAAGAACCATCCCTCCAGCCAGAGAGCAGGGGGCACGGACACTATGGTAACTCCTTGCCGTTAGCTGGTTCCATCGCACATCCTGGTCATTTAATGATGAATATTGAATTCATAACGGGTTATAATTCAAACAAGGCAGAAACATCTGCCTGCCTCCCTGCAGAATGCTGTGGGCTTTGTCCTCACCCTGGGTGGCTGGTGCCGAGGTTCATGTCTGGGGGAGCTCTCCTGGGTTTGGGGTGCCCTAAGGGCTGCAGGTTCATTTGCCTGTGCCAGCACTGCAGGGACCTGCCTGGAGAAGCATCTCGGTGGTCTGAGTATGCTGGATGCTGCACCCCTGCGTTTCGGGTGGGCTGGAGCATCTGCAGCAGCCTCGTCTCAGGGGATTTGAGGGGTTGGGATGTTTAAGAGGGATTGGCATGTTTAGATGCAACGGCACCATGCGCTGGGGGCTGCTTGTCCCAGGGCTTGGATGACCTTCACCCCCTCAGCAGTTCATCTTGCGCTGGGATGCTTCACTGCGTGGCTGAAGAGCTGCCGGTTCCCTCCGTGCCCCCAAAGGCCACGGTCCCTCTGTTTTCGGCAGGTGATGGAAGAATCCTGAGAACTGAGGCAGAAGGGGAATAACGAGTCATCTCTCCTTGCTGGGGAGGAGTCCCCAGGAGGCCCCAGGAGCCGGGAAGCCAAAGCAAGGCGTCTATAAGCTCTGCCTCTAGCCCAGCACTACCAAGGAAAGGCTCAGGGCAGAGACCCTGCTGACACATTGCCACCAGCTCTCCAGGCGACAGCTCCAGGTGACAAATGATGCTCCCCCCACCCATTTCCCTGTCCCCTACTCACAGCCACAGGGAAAACCCGAGCCAGGGCTCTGGCACCACTGCTCAGCACCGCCCAGGAGCAGCTTCTCCCGGAGCCAGAGGCTGCATCAGGCTCCTGGCGTGTCCTGGCACATGCCTTTTTGAGAAGGGTAAAAACCCAAAAAGCCACCCAAGTGTCAACGGAGGGAGAAGCTCTGCAGGGTTTTGAGGAGCGTGGTCCTGTTGCCCCCACCAGAACTTCTGGCTGCTAGTAGTGACCGTAGACAGAGGAGCAGATGCACTCCAGCTGCAGCCGCTGGCGCGGTCGGTACCTGCTCCGCTGTGTACGGTGCTGCCCAAGGTGTTCTGCTGCTGCCAGCCTGCCCTGCCCCGCGCTTTGCTCCTGGAGCTTTGCCTTCCCGCGGTTTTGTGAGGCAAATGTCCCAGTGTCCTTCCTCAGAAGGCTCAGCCCAGCCCTTCCCCGTGTGCCCTGCCCTCGCTCCGGTCCTTCCTTTGCTGCCGGCTCCTCCGCTCCATCTCCCGTCCCCTCC
>NW_010396260.1:10661-12395 GCF_000710305.1 Buceros rhinoceros silvestris
GCCCTGGGGAAGGGGGGCCAGGGAAGGCAGCTTCATCAGCATCCCCGTGAACCTTCACGGGGATTTTTCAATGTATTTTAAACCGTCCCTGAACCAGAGTGACCTGAGCCAATTTCCCTTCCCCTGCCCTTGCAGCCATCCCGTGGCCTCCAGCAGTTGTCACGCTGCAGGTCATGATGAAGGAAGTTCTGCCTTTTGTTTATAAAAAAAAAACAAAACCAGACAAAAAAATACCATATGTTGCTTTTCGCTTCACTTTGTGGTAGTTGTTGTTGTTCTAATAAATGTAGTTCACGTGGATAAGTCGCGTGTATCCGCGTCGTGCTTCCTCGAGCAGAAGATGACTCCGTCCTGTTCCCAGCCCCGTTCCTGGGCTGGTTCCTGCCTCGGCCGGTGCTGGAGTGTCACTGCCCAGGGGGTGGTTCAGGGCTTTGCAGAGCTTTATCCTCAGCGGCACTAGGACAGCCCTCGTCCCCAGCACCCCAGGCGGGATGCAGGGAGGTGTCCCGGGGGAGGACCAGCCCTCTTCCTGGCTGGGTTTGGGGTGCAGGGGACCACATCCCACAGCCCAGGCCGGGGCACCAGCTGCTCCTTTGCTGTGGCCGTGACAAGGACAGAAAGCCCAGGCCAGGGACACGCTCCCTGCCACACTCGCCTGCAGGCAGCACTTGGGACACTGTGGCTCAAACCTCGGGGGCAGCCCTAAGACTTCCCCATTTTCTTGTTCCCTCTGCAGTGCCCAGACTGCATGGGGAAGGAGGAGGAGGAGGCAGCGGCGGTGGCTGGCAGGGGCAGCGATGGCTGGGCGGGCAGTTTGCACTGCGGCGGGGTTGGCAGTGGGGTCCTGGCTTGCTCGGGGGCCAGGGAAGGAGGAACATGGGCAGCAGGGTCTGCCACTCCATAGCGAGGAGGAAACCGTCCTTCCAGCCTGGGCTGGGAGCCTGTGAGGGGACAAGGGACATGGCCAACCCAGGGAGCTGCAGCCATTAGCCAACGTGATTAATTAACTTCCTGGAGCTACAAACCCCGTGAAACAGTGCTCAGAGAGCTCCAGGCTCCCTGGTGCCGGCCAGCGCTGCGCCCGTGCTGTCCCAGCTCGCTTAAGCTATTCCTGTGCCAAGGAGGAAGGGAAAAACAAAAGCACAGGGAGACCCTCCAGGGAGACCGGGGCGAAGGGAGATGACACCCCAGACCACCCATCTCCCGCCTCTGGCCGTTACCCAGGGGCTGTCCCGGGTGAGACAGCCCCATCAGCTCCAAACCGTGGCGTCCCACGCCCCCTCGCGTCGCTGCGATACGAAGAATCACTCACTGCCCGCCCACGATGGAGCAAGAATTTGTCTCCTTGAGCCGGGGGACGCCTGCCTGGCCCCAGAGTCATCCTCAGGGATCATCCACGCAGGGAGATGGTGTCCATCGACACCTGGCCTCACTGGGAGCGGTTTGATGAGCACTGAACTGGTGCCACTGCAGGTGATAGACACATATCGGGATGGAGAGAAGAACCACTCACAGACACACGCCCTTCCAGTGCTGCCACGGGGACAGCCAGCGCCTGGCTGCTGCAGCAGCCGTGACTCTGGTGTTGGTGTCAAACACGCACCTACACTTGCTTTTCCAGGAGTGATTGGGTGGTGACGGGAAGCACCCGCTTGCTCTACCCCCAGTCACTGGTGTTTGGCCAACAGTGGGAGTGGGTGCTGTGGCATCCCCCCACCGGTCCATCCCAGCGCC
>NW_010396260.1:12617-12949 GCF_000710305.1 Buceros rhinoceros silvestris
GTTCAGATGAGGAACCCACCCACCATGCCTAAACCTGCAGAAAAAGGCCACCAGAGAGACCTCGGCACTGAAACCTCCCTGAGAAGCATCTCTGACCCCCTCTCACTCGGGTAGCATCTTCTCACAAGTGCAGCTACCCCTGGGAGCACGGGCCGTGCCAGGGCGGCCGCTTGCCAGGTCTCAGTGACCCAGGGAACTGACACGGGTTAAAAATACCCTCAGCCGGCTTCCGAGCCAGGTTGTTGGGTTGGTTTTAACCCCAGCTCAGGCCCCAGGCTGTGAGCGCTGGGCCCTCCACAGCGTAACAAACAACCTTCACTGTGAGAAACGAG
>NW_010396261.1:0-373 GCF_000710305.1 Buceros rhinoceros silvestris
GAGCCCTTCTCGGAAAGGAGAGGTAGGTTTTGTGACAGTTTAGATGGAGCTCAGGGTGACCTAATGTCTGCTATTGGGCTGTCACCCGTGGGTAATACTGCTGCTTGTCCCGGGACAGGAGGCGGCTGCTGCAGAGCATCCCTCCCTCCCTGCTGTGGGACTGTGCTTCACCTGCCTGGTTCCTTGCAAGGATAAAACCACCTGAAAGTCACACAAGCTGGAAATAGCAGCTCAGGACAAAGCTGCCGTGGTGACAGAATAGGAGCGAGAGCGTGGTGCCCAGGGTGGAGGAGCAATGGCCGTGCAGAGGAGTGGTGCCCGCCATGGGCTGTGCAGCCAGCCTGGGGAGGGGAAGGTCTCCTCCAGCTGTGAG
>NW_010396261.1:602-1375 GCF_000710305.1 Buceros rhinoceros silvestris
CCTCCTCCGCTTTGCACATGATAGCGTGGGGGGAGGAAACCCTCTCCACCTTGTGTGGCTGATTTAACAGGATCCAGATGGGGCTGGAGCTGCTGAGATCAAGACGGGCTGGGTTTGCTCTTCCCTTGGCCGCTCTGGGGATGCAGAGCGGCAGGGGTGCAGGCAGGGCTGTACAATGCTGGTGTGCTCTGCCAGTGGCTTCCCCGGGGCTGGGTGTAGGGAGAGAGGGGCAGGACAGGTCCCTGCTGCTGGTCACACCTGATTTAACAGGATCCAGATGGGGCTGGAGCTGCTGAGATCAAGACGGGCTGGGTTTGCTCTTCCCTTGGCCGCTCTGGGGATGCAGAGCGGCAGGGGTGCAGGCAGGGCTGTACAATGCTGGTGTGCTCTGCCAGTGGCTTCCCCGGGGCTGGGTGTAGGGAGAGAGGGGCAGGACAGGTCCCTGCTGCTGGTCACACTCAGCCTGTCTCCATCTGACAGCGTGTGTCGGGGTGGTCTCCTGCTCTCCAAGTCCCTCTGTGTCTCTTAGAGGACAAAAGCACCCACCAGTGAACCCTGGGGTGACCCTGAGCCCCTCATCCCGTGGCCTGTGATGCTGAGCAGCTGGGGTCCAGGTCTGGCAGGGAGAAGATCCCACGTGCTCCCTTCACCATCCCCTCTGGACCACTTCCCTTCCCTTGGGACCCACCTTGACGCCACTGCAATGGCACCCGGGAGCCCACAGCATCTCCGCTCTGGCATCCCCTGGCCACGCGGCGGGAGCTCGAGCCCTG
>NW_010396261.1:1832-4155 GCF_000710305.1 Buceros rhinoceros silvestris
AAATCCCCAATGGGCTGACGGCCTTCTGAAAGCAGCAGGCAGCCTGTACGTGTTCTGTATGCGAGCATGCAGAAGCAAAATCTCTTTTCTTATGGAGCATTGCTTCTTCCTGCGGAATGTTTTTCTGTCACAGACAAAATCACCATAAAATTCATTTCCTCGGTCAGGACTGCAGGATGTGGACGTACCTGTGTTATACTGCAGAGGGAACAGAAAACCACCGCAAAAAAACCTGTGCCAGAAATTCTGCTTTTAACAGAAGGAAGGGTTGGGAATGTCTTTAAGATATGGACCCTCCGCCCTGAGGAGGAGGGTGGAGGACGAGGGCTTTGCCTTGGGACACAGCGGCAGGGGGAGACGGGGACAAGAGGATGGTTTTTGTGACTGGTTTCATCGCTGGGGTGAGCAGTGCCTGTGCTCGGGTGGCTTCACTGGCTGCTTAATTTGGGGAGAAAGAGGCAATCTGCTGCACAGTTAACTGTAACTGTCCGGATCTGCCCTGCCAGCCCCTCCCTGGCTGCTCTGCTCCTCTGTAAGGAATCACAGCGCCGTGTTTCCAGTGGATCGGATATTGGCTGCATCACCGGCCGGCAGCACGGGCCAGCGGGCCGTTCACCGGCTGGTATTCATGTTTTCCCCTGGCTGAGCCGAGGTCCAGCTGGGATGTGAAGCACTGGGGATGCTCTTCCAGTGGAAATTATCTTGGTTCTCCCTTGAACACCTCAAAGGGGTGCACAGGTCTCCCCCTAGTCTCTGTGAGTGTAACCTCCGAGTGCTTCATTTTGCTCTGTCATTATTTTAATGATGTTTGTGTGTATAATTTAAAAAATGTGATCAAAGGTTATTATTACGGCTGGAAAATCAAGCCTGTAGCTACTGGGAGATGCTGGAAACAGGATTCCCAGCGCACTTTCTGCTCCGCCCCTTGTAAGCACACCTTGCAGATTGTGCCCTTTGCCCACCCCAGCTCCCCTGCCCTCACCATCCATCTCTAGGTCCTTGGTGGTTTGGTTCAGGCTTCCTTCCCGTGGCACCAGGCTGACCATACCAAGGAGATGGGTTACTCCCGCCTTGCCTGAAAAAGCCTTTCATCTGTACCGTGGGTTTGCTCGATGCCCCGAACGCCTCCCTGAGCACGGATCGAAGGGCCAAGCCTGGTGCCCAGCCCCGCGTATCCGTTCTGCTCCGGTTTTGGTGCTGGCTCGTGTTGCTGCTGGCTGCTCCAGGCACCTTCCCTGGGCTGCTGGGGCAGAGGATGGGGCAGAGCTGTTTCTCCCACCAAAAATGGGAGGTGGATCAGGACCGAATGGACCTGACCATTCCAAGTTACTGGGTGCTGGTCCACCTCAGTCAGGAGGGTCCCTGTGCTCAGGAAAAGAGGGTGCTGAGGGGGTGACAGCCACAGCAGGGAGATACTGAGGGGTTCCCCAGCCATCGGCTCACCCCCTCACTGCGACAGCTGCTAAAGAGGATCCCTGTGAATCCCGAGACCTGCTCAGTAACCCACAGTAACCCACCCAGTAACTTGGCTGGTGGCAGGCAAGAGATATCTGTGAGTCTGGCTCCAGCTGCAGACAGAACAAAACCCAGCTGGGATTTTACTGCACTCCTCTCCAAGAGCACCTGGTGCAGCTTTAGTTCTCCACCCACCCCTGTTACAGGGTGAGGAAGCTCGTGTCCCTACTGATGCGTTGGGGCTGAGCTCAGGCTCTGGGCTCACCCCTGGGTGCTGCTGCTCCTCTCCCGGCTGACACTAGGTGGTAACATCCATGTTCTGAGCAGCCGGTTTTCGGCAGATTTGGGGCTGGTTGATGGTTTCAAACTGCTGTAGGGCAAACCCGGGAGCTGACGGGGACTCCCAAATGGGGCTTATTGCTGGCAAAATGCCTGCGGAGCTGCTCCTTCAGATGCCAGAACGTTCAAATAGGTGAAAGCGATAGTTAAACGCAGTAAATTACTCTGAGCGGATGAAGTATAGAAAGGACTGTAAGTTTGAAAAATAAAGTGAAATGTTTTGTTAAGCCATGGGTGGTCTGGGCACTGGGTCCTCTCGCGATACCACGGGTAAACATAACTTAGGGAGGTTAAAAGTGGTGCAGGCAATTTTTTGGCAAAGCTCTGCCCTAAGGTGAAGCCGAGGACATTTCGGGGTGGGAGGCTGCAGAGTGCCAGTCACTGCCTCTGGTGTAAAGCAGAGGGAATTGGGGGGCTCTGTTCTGGTGAGGATGGCAGCTCTCCCTGCATGGCTGGGGAGCAGGTCTTGGGGTTCACAGGGATCCTCTTTAGCAGCTGTCGCAGTGAGGGGGTGAGCCGATGGCTGGGG
>NW_010396261.1:4233-8825 GCF_000710305.1 Buceros rhinoceros silvestris
AGCAGCTGGCCGAGTAGGGGGGGGAGCCGATGGCTGGGGAGCCCCTCAGTATCTCCCTGCTGTGGCTGTCACCCCCTCAGCACCCTCTTTTCCTAAGCACAGGGACCCTCCTGACTGAGGTGGACCAGCACCCAGCAAACTTTCCTCACCTAAACCCCGAGCTCCTCGGGGCAGGGCAGATCCTCCTCCCCTTCAGCAGCACCCAAATCCCACCAAAGCGTTTGTGCATCCTTCTGTGTGGGTCATGTTTTGTCTGTGGTCTGAGTCCTGCTCTCCCGGAGGCACGGAAGGGGAAAAGCGCAGGTGTTTGTGGGTGTCGTGTTTAACATGGGCTCGCCCTTCCCCAGCGCTCGCAACATGTTCTCCGTGCCGCCGCACCGTCGCATCATGGTACTGGCGCTCCCAGCAGCATCCCACCTGCCCCGGCTATCTCCTGAATGAAAGCTCCTATTTAGGGCAGCTGCAGAGCGGGGGTGAGTGTGGAAGAGATGTAAACAGATATTTTTTTATTTTTTTCTTCCCCCGATGATGATGGTGATGTTTCCTCCACCGCAGCACAATGGTTCCCATTCATCGGCCCTTTTGCTGGGAGTACTGGCCTTGTTTTGATCTGTTGTGCCCACAGATTGTTTCCTGTCCAGCTTTGGTAAAACAGACAGAAAAGAGGCTTCGAGTTGACAGGCAGACTTTGACTATGGCTTGGAAAATATTATTTCATGGGACAGCCTGTGCCTCCCACGCTGTGTCTCTCAGGCTGGAGAAAAAAAAAAAAAAGCTTGATTAATGTACGGAGATTGAAACCAGACAAAAATTTTATACTGTGTTTTCTTTGAATGAATGGAAATCATTGTGGTCTGAGAGACAGCAGAAGACACACTGGGTTTTTCTCTCATTCGCACACACGCAACCTCCGTCTCTTGCTTATGAATAGATCCACAGTAGAGCTAATAAAGAGGGTGCTCGAGGCGGATCCAAATGTGGGGCTGAATCCCGAGCTCCTTAACAGATCGAGGCTGTGCACAGAAACTCCTAATGGAAACCCCCTTCTCGGTGGTAGGTGAGGTGGGGCTGGACGGGGATTTCCACGCTCGCTGGAGCCCAGGCAGATGCTGCTCCTGCCGGGGGTGCAGAGCAGACCCAGCACTGCCGCGGGTTACAAAACAAAACTCTTGGAAGATGCTTATTAAGCGCCTGTTAATTAGCCTGTCCTGAAGGTAAATGTTTATTACTGAGAGTTAACAAGCGGGGACAGGGTTCTCCAGGGCTTTTCTTTCATGGTTGGTGGGGATGGTACTAAGGTGCGTCTTCCCCACGGCTGGTGCTCTGGAGGAGAAGGTTGTCTCGAAGGGTTTGTTGAGCCACAGACCTGGACCGTGGCTCCCCAGCTGCTGTGTTTTCCATCTTGGCTTCAGTGATGGCTGAAGAGGTGGAGAGGAGAGGAAGCTCTGCCAGCAGCGATGGCTTGTTACCACCAGACACCTCGGGTACGGATGTCACAGCTCCCACGTGCGGACATGCACGTTGCCTTTGAGAGAAGAAATGCAGAATTCAGGCAGAAGAGCAGGGCTCAGTGCCGGGGGAACGCGGCTGTGGGGGTGTTCAGAAAGTTCTCCCCTCCATCACTTGCCGGGAGAGCCGGGGCTGTGGTTTGGCTGTGAGGGGACAGACACCCTGCGCTCAGAGCAGCAGAGCGGATGCATGTGTGCTCCTCCTGTCCCAGCCTTGAGATTCTCCCTCAGCCCATCAGAAAACGGTGTTTTATTGGGACCGGGTGTTACAGCTCTTTAGGAAAAGGAAGCGGGTGCCTGGGAAGCCAAGTGAGGAGGGCTGAACTGTTTCCTCCGTCAGAGATGTTTGCTGCGCTGGCTCAGTGCTCTCCACCTGCGCTCCCCCCTCCCAAGGCCTTTCCCAGCACCTCTGTCATCTCGGAGGAGTTCCCTGGTTCCTGTGTGAAGCCTGCAGGACAGCTTCGATGCGCTTGGTTTGTGGCGTAGGTGAGACCTCACGGAGCAGCCTTGATAAACTACCAGCACCAACAGACAGCAGCCGGACTGGCCATGATGTCTTGGCTTCCTCCTGTATCCAAGAAAAGTTATTACTGCGTGAATCATGAAATGAGCCTGACACCAACCCCAACAGCACGTTCGCTCTCTCCTGGAGTCCTTCTGGAGCTACTGACGGCTCCTGTCATCTTGCGTGGCCAGGTCTGCAGGACAGGTGAAAAAAAATGCAGTGGGAAATCTTGTGGCCTGCCGTGTTTTTATTGAGCTGCCTTCAAAGCTACCAGATGTTTTCCACCCCAGGAGCAGAGACCTTGTTTTCTAATCCTTGAATCAGGAGCCAAGCGCAAACATGGACCTGGTCCTCACAAACGAGGAAGCTCGGTTTGGTCACAGCGATCCGGGTTGCTGGGCTCTGGGTTCAGGGTGAATTTGTATTTATGGGGGAGATCTCCCTAGTGCAAACCAGCTCCTGGATCCCAGCAAGGACCCGCCTGCAGCACCCCAGGTCCCCTGGGCGGTGGATGGGTGGTGGGAAGGCACTCGTGTCCCACCGCTGAGCAGATGTGGGGGGAGCCGTGCCAAGCCCTGTGGGCAAAGGGAACCCAATCCGGGTTGGCAGCTGCCATCAGGCAAGACTCCAGCCAGCACAGCAGCTCCTCGGCAGTTCTTGGCAGCAAACCGTGTCTTGAATGGTTTACGTTGGCCTCGCAATGCCGGTCCTGCCTCCCACCAGGCTGGGGAGGTTGGGTGGGTTCATTCCTCCATCCCCGTGTGCAGGTGTTGGAGAGATGCTCTTTCGAGGATGCGTTTTTTTGCTCTCTGAGTCTTGCTAACGGGTGCTTGGCTGGCCAGGGGTGGTGTTCCATTGCACGGCTGGTCCGGGGCCGCTGCTCTTTCCGAGGCTGTCGGAGGTCGCTGTCGGCTGACAGTGCTGCCAGGGAGCACGTGGAGATGCTGAAGCGGGAATTGTGGAGCAGAGCTGCGCACCAGCTCCTAGTCCCGTAGAGGTGCTGGGCAGGAGGGGAGGGAGATCTTCTGCAAGCAGCCAATCTTCAGGAGGTGGAGGGCAGCTAGAGAAAACGGGTCCTTTGTGCTTTCCTGATATTCAGAAAACAAAAACGTGCTTGAGGTGGTGCAGCCTGCGGCAGAGCCAGGCTAAGCAGAATCCGTCAGACTCTGTGGCTTGTGTTTGTGTGTTGGAGGCTCCTTTGCCAGACTGGAGGCGGCGGGTTTGGTGGCAACACTTGTTCTTCTTCACTTGCCTGTCCCTTGTCTGAGACGGGCAGGTTGAAAGCATGTGGCAGCCCAGCGCCTGGGGCTGGCTGGGGGCTGCAGCCTTTCTGTATTGCCCCGGGCTGGAGGAGGAGAAGACCTCCCAAGCCATCCGGGAGGTCTTCCCAGCCTGGCGGGGAGCCGGGCTGCTGGCTGTGAATCCCTCGCTGGCTGATCGCGTTTACATCACCGTCTGTATAAATAGCCTCCCCTCCTCTTCTCTCTCACTTCTTCCTTATCCCTTACTCAAGTGTCTAGACCGAGGAGGGTTTTTGGTTGATTTGTAATGCTTAGGAGACAGCTGGCCTCCCAGAAACATCTGGCTCTGTGGAAAGTCTGTGTAACAGTTGCTTTCTTCTCTTTCTGTGGTGATCACCACGTCTGCAGATACAGCCTGAAGGACAGGGGATGCCAGGAGCAGCTCCCACAGGGAGCTCTTCAGCTTCTTACCTCCCTGAGACAGGGCTTCACAAGATGCTGCCCAACCCTTTCCCCAGGAGTGCTGCTGGCCAGCTGAATGGTTGCTGTCTGAGATAACACTAGGTGCTGCAGTAGCCCAGCAGCCCGTGGGGGCTTCAGCAGCTGCTGAACGTGTTGTCCTGCTTCCCCCAGGGCATGGTTCACCCTGCACCCCGTGTTGGAGCTGAGGCACTCAGGGGTTTCAGTGTCACCGTGTTGGGTGTCTGCATCGTCCTCTGGCATTTTGCAGGTGAGCAGCTGGGGAAGTTGCCCAGAGCTGGGGAGGACCATGAAGGGGCCCCGGGGATGGCTCCCTGGGCTGGTCCAGGCTGTGTGTGATGCTCTAGCAGGAGGATGGGTGGTGATTCAGTCTCAGTGGGTTCCACAGAGGATGGGTTAGTCGGGAGGTGAGCTGGGGCCAGAACGTGGTCCCTGCTCCCTCCCCAGCCCCAAAACCCCAAACCTGGCATTCACGTGTCCTCCAGGACCTTAAGGCAAAGGTCTCTCCTGCCCAGCCTTGATCTGCAAAGTGTATCCATCCAATTCCTGTTCACCTCAAAATAAAAGAAAGAGGGCAAAGAAAAAAAGCAGAGAAAGAAAATGCCTTTATCCCGTTTATCTTCCTGAGATAACACCAGAGAGAGCTCACTGTGGACCCCAGGCTCCTCTTCGCAGCCCCAGTGGCCCGTTCCTCTCTTCAGCAGCTGGCTTTAAAAATAAACCCTGTGAGGAGGGGAAGCCGTTTGAATGAAGACATTGTTACTGTACACGATGCGATAATGGGGCCTTTTATAGCTACAGCTGTTAGTAAATTGTTTAGTTCCAGCTTTTCGGGTGGCATAAAGGAGCTGCTCCGGT
>NW_010396261.1:8987-15045 GCF_000710305.1 Buceros rhinoceros silvestris
TGATGCAGGGCAGGGGAGAGGAGAAACATTTCCAGTACTTTTAATTTTGCTTTTAGCGAATTGTCCCTCTCAGGATGCAAATGTGGATGCACAGAAGCCATTGGGGAGACCCTTGACTCCACCCTGCTGTGGCAGCGTGCTCAGCTCGTGGCTGGTGAGGTTGGGAACCCACGGGGTGCTGAGCTCCATCGTGATGTTACTGCAGGTGTCTGAGAGAGGGGAAGTGAAATACAGCCATGGACTTACCGTACAGCAGGGCTTCGGTCTCTTCAGGTTCTTCTCACGATAGGAACCACGCTCGTCCTCCTTCCCTCGCTTTGCTCGAGGCTTTTGATTTCTGGAAGTGACGGGGCCGTGTGTGCCAGCGGCTGCCTGGAGCTGGAGGACAAGGCAAGAGAACCCCTCAGTGATACCCCTCATCCATTCCCCCTGCTCAGTGCTTTGCACTGAGATTTCCATGGCAAGTCAAATAATTTTTGATGTGAAACATCCTGACGATGTGGAGACTGATACAGAAAGGAGCGGGCCGGCGCTTGTGTGTGGAGCTGTAAACCTTAGCTGGCAGGTGGGTTTATAGGTGGGCCCTAATCCCAGCCCTGCTTTTAGACCACCCAGCTTCTGTGTGCATTTAATTTAAAAAAAACCCACTTCCATAACCTTTATACGGTTCTGTATCTCCTTCCAGCTCTAGCCCTACCCGAGATCAATGCAGCCGCATCGTTAAATCCTGCTTTATTTATGGGCGTGCCTATATGAATATGTAAAGATTTAAATTAGCTGCAGCCCGACGCTGTTTAAAATAGAGTTAATGAGGTCTCACATGAAGGTCTTCTTAAGGTATTTAAAAATAGATCCTTCTGACTTGAGGGTCTTAACCGCAGCCTCGGGTGCCGGCTGGGGACCACCCGCCAGGAGCTCTTTGAGTGCAGGTGATGCCACCAGCCTCAGACCTGGGAATACCTGAGTCATTGTGCTTGGGCACAGTGAATACTATTTAACCCCAGTGAATACGATGGGGAAGTGGTGCTGAGGATGGGAGGCGATGTCTTCATTTACAAGGATCTGTTCACTTTTAACCAGGTGGATCCTGCTTTTCCTTATGTGCCGCAACAGCGAGTGGCAGGACAAGAGCACCCGCTCCTGGATCACATCTCCTGCAAAGGGGCTTTGCAGGGAGTGACCCCGGGGCTCTCTCACGTCTCCTGCTCGTTTTGCAGGCACCAGCTTTGGAGAGCCGGAGCTGGGCGAGGCTCAGCCGAGCTGGCTGGATCCCGCGCTCACAGGTCTTTTCCATGCTCTTACCTGGCAGCAGGAGGAAGCGCCACGGCTCGCCGCGCCTTCCCTGCGGCGCAGCCAAGGTCAAAACACGGGGCAAGAGAGGAGAGAGTAGGAACGTGCGGAGCTCATGAAACGTGTCTTTGTGCTTCCCCGGTCGGGGGGAGATGTGAACTTTCCCCCCGTGCGTGAGTCTGACTCATAAATCAAACCGTTGCATAAATAACCAGGGAGATAAGAATAAAGATTTTAGAACCCCAGAGGAATAATGAGTCCCTGGACAAAGGGACCCCTCGGTGCGATGCAGCAGTAGATACTTGCCTGCCCACGGCCCGACCATACCCATGGCCGCTGGCCAGCCTTGCACAGCCGCGCTTTCTAGTGCTCATCACCTGCCCCGGCCGACATCAAGGTTTTGAACTTGCTCCTGCTGGCAGCCCCTTGCATCGGGGCACGGCTGGAGGGGGGCATCCAGACACGTGTCCTTTCGGCTGAGCCCCTGCTGGCTTCACAGGGATGGGGTGGAGATGCCCCAGCACTGGCTGGTCTCCGCAGCGATGTCCCTCTCCTGTGCCGTGTGTCGCATGGGATGTTCTTGCACCCTTGGTTGGCTGCATCCAAGGGCTTGCCCACCCTCCTGGGCCGGTCCCCAGTTTCCTCAGCCAGTTAAGCTGTAACGCGAATGACTTGGTGGTCCATGAGGGAAGGGTTCGGAGGGTCGCTCCTCCTGGGGTAGCACAGAGGGATGCAGCAACGGTGGGAGCTGAGCTCTGTGTTTGAACTGGGGAGGTAGGAGAGAGCGGGGGTGCTCGTCGGAGCCCAGCGAAGACACGGCTGCTGCGGGCAGAGCGCAGAGTGCACCAACACGCGACAGATTCAGGGAGAGGAAAGGAAATAAAGTTCTGTGTGGTTTTGAGCGAAGTGGTGTAACTTGAAGATGGAACCAGCTCAGGCATGTGAATGGGTTTGGGTGCCTCATGCACAGACCCATCCCTGGCACAGGGCTGGCTGGGTGGCACAGGGGCTTCCCCACCCTACCGGCCTCAGCCGAGGTTGGCTGGGCAACCCCGTCCCGGACTGGCCTGGCACCAGTTGGGATTTGTGTCAGGAAAGGTGGAAAATTTTATGCCTTTCAGCTAAAGTTCACGTCCCAGCTGCTGCAGTCAGAGGGGAGGGCAGGTTTTACAACTTTGAACTTAGCTTGTGCGCCTTTGGGATAAATTAAGGGTAAAATTTCCTAAAATTGTAAATGCTTAGTGCGTGTGGATGCAGAGCGGGGTGTGCGTAAGGCTGGCGGAGGGCCAGGCAAGCAGATGGGACACAGGCCACGCTGCTTAGAGCCCGGAGCGGGAAGAGGGAGGGAAGGGATAGGTGTGGAAGAGGAGCAGTGCCGAGAGGGCCAAGCGCTGGGGGAGCTGAGCGGTTCCCTTTGGGATGTGCCCACCACAGACCCAGCGTGAGCTCCTCTGCTCCCCGGCTGGCAGAGCGGCTTGGGCACAGGCTGTGTGACCGCTCAGAACTGCAACTTCCGTCATGCGCTTTTGTGGTTCTCTTGGAGGTGGGCATCCATGCGATCGTCCGGCCCCTGCCTGCCTCCTGATCTCAGGCTCAAAGCATCGTGTGAAGGGCAGCACATGCTGCATCCCCTGCCCGGGATGGGGGTATGTGCTGCATCCCCTGCCCAGGATACATTCCCACGTTGCTCTGTGCATTTCTGTGTCCCTGGGGATAGCGGGGCTGGTGGCTGCACTCAAGAGGAGGGGTCATGGTGGGTTTGTATCGATTTTTCTCTTTTCATTGAGATGGAAGATACCGCGCTGTCAAAGGCAAATCTGCGGGAGTAACGTCCTCCCGCCTGCTCTTGCAGATTTGGCCTTTCACGTGCTGAGCACCCAAAGCGATGGAATCACCGGGAGCACCGTGCACCCACGGATGGCTCAGGCTGCTGCTCAGGGTGGGAACGTGGTCCAGGGCCACCCCTCACCCCCCCAAGGCAGCTCCCCAGTGCTCCTCCCCCTCCTCCTCCTCCTCCTCCTTGCGTGAGAGCTGCCAAAGCGCCGGGGCCGAGCGTGCCGGCAGCTGTGTTTAACAGGTAGGGCAGGTATGGGGAAACGCTCAGGGCCCCGCGCTCGCCGCAGAGCTCCTTCCCACCTGCGAGCCCTGATCAAACTCCTCGACAGGCCGCCCGAGTGGGAGCCATGATGTAATCTTGGGAACCCAAAACAATCGGCCCTTTCATGGCAAGACGATAACAATCAAAACAGTATGTAAGGGCCTGCCATGCAAGAATACACATGCACATTATACACTGGAGGGAACTGAAAGCCGCAGTGAAAAGAGGCTTGTTAAGAATATGTAGCCTGCTTTCATAATCAGTTTGTAAAAGAATAGGCCCTTGAAAACAAGGGTTTAGGCTTATAGAAGGCTTTCTGTGCCTTGACCTTGCAAATATGCAGAGATGCCAACTTTTTTTTGAAAGTGAACTTGGAGTCTCCCAGCGTGGTGCCACAGCAGTTGGCAGGAGAGCTGGGGGTAGGAGGTCCAGCCCCGATACGTTCCTGGGGAACGTGGAGTCTTTTCCTCTCGCCACGAGGAGCTGGTCATCGGTGGAGCTCCACCGGGATGCTGCGGTTCTACCTCTTCTTTCTTAAGAAGAAGATCAGCCAAGGCCAAGGCAGAGCCATCCCAGCATCACTGGCTCCCTGCAGAGCTCACGGGTAGAGGGCACATGTCCTAGTGGTGTTTCTGTTTGGATTGAGAAGGTCATGGAGGACGTCACTGTCATCACCACCGTTATACAGATGGGGAAGCTGAGGCAGAGAGCTGGGAAAGGTAACATGTCCAATGCATGTTGGCTCCTTGATCCTCAGTGCTCCCAAGGGCACCTGAGTCCATTGTGCCCAAATGGAGGAGACACCCAAGTGGCATTCCCGTGTTGGTCAGGGCACTGGTGGCAGAGCCACTAACGGGACACACACATTCCCAGGCAGCATCCAGTGTGGTTTCCCCTGGGCTGCTCTTCAGACCAGTGCACGTCTGTAGGGTGGGATGAGCCACAGGCTGTCCTTTTTGACTGCAAAACATCTTCACACTGGGACCAGATAGGATCTGCTCCTAACACTCCTCTATCGGTTATTCCCCACCTTCCTCACTTTAGAGATCTTAATGTCCCTAAACATTTCATCCTGACACTTGTCCTTCTGGCTACATCAGCTCATCCCCCCATCATCGTCTCCTCTGTGTCCCATCGCTCGCCGTGGGCACCCGGAGGCTCGGCTCCCCTGGGCCGGGCTGCTCCAGCCTGTCTTTGTGCATCTGGTTTACAATGTGTTCTTTGCAGTCGGGGGAAGCCTTCCAAGAATCCCCACCTATTTCCGTCATAAGGCCGCCTTTGTGTTCCCCGTACACAATGCAGCTTTGATTCGGTCGCTTTCTCACCCACCGCGTTGCCATCAGCTCGACACGGGAGCTGCGGGAGAAAGTGTGAGGTGTGCACGGCTTGGCGGTGACGAGGCAGAGGAATGTCCCTTGGGGTGGTTTTATTTCACAGTTGGGGCATTGGAGGTAAATCTTCTTTGCCTCAGCACCCAGACATCTCCTGAGACGCTGTGCTGGCCAAACAGAGGTGGCCCCTGAGCAGCGAGCGGAGGTACCCTTCGAGCAGTGAACCGAGGCAGAGCAAACAGGGAGGCTTATGTGTTCCTGGCCTTGTGCTGTCACGAAGTTATCCTCACCCTGATGAGATTAGTGTCCCCGGGAAAGACTCAAAAGGCCCCACTGTCCAAGGAATGTTGAGGCAGAGCTGCGGTGGGAGAAAGCGTTGAAGGAGCGAGGGGTCCTAGGGGTGAGGGGAGTATGGTCTGGGTGAGCAGAAGACCCCTGTGGGGACACGGATGGATTGGAGGCCATGGGGACCTTCTCAGCCTGGCGCTGAGCTCAGAAAGTCCTTTCTGCTCTGGAATGGCCCAAGGCAGGAGCAAGAAACCCCACGTGCAGGGACACCAGCAGCCGGGAGCTGGGTCACTGGTGGCCTTTGCCTCTTGCCATGCCGCACGCCGAAGCTTTGTGGCTGCACCCGACGCCTGCCCCACTACCAGCACCCACACGGTGTGAGGCCAACACCCGCGTTTCTTGGGAAAACGGGTTAAAATCCTGACCTGGGAGGGGGGCACACATTGCTGCCTCTCTTCTGAGGGCTGGGGGTGCAGAAGGCCAGGTGCCAGCGGTCCCTGTTGGTGTTGAGCACACTGGGACCCACTGCACACTTGAGGTTGCCCGCCGTGGTGTGTGCGTGCTGTTGTGCGGTGGCACATGGCACGTCCCTCACGACAGCTGCATCCCTGTCTCTGGCAGGTGCCCCCTGATGCATCAGATGCTGCCGTGGAAGTGCCCCAGACCGTGGTGCTGGGGCTGGTTCCTGCTTTCAGGGAGCCCTGACGGGTTTTTGTGTGTGGGACAGGGAGGAGAGAGCAGGGACAAACCCACCTTCTCCTGCTGGCTCTTTCCCCGGGTTCCATTCACCTTCCTCCTGCCCTTTGGGGCTTCTGTGTCTGGGGCTGCTGCAGGGCAAGGGGTCAGCGCGGGGTTCCCCCCTCCCAGCGGGACGGAGGGTGAGGGGGGGCTCGCCGCCCTTCCCGTACAGACCCCTCCATTCACACCTCCCTCTCCCACCCCATTAATTTGTTGTGGTCGGGGCCAGTAATAGCTGCTTTGTGCGAAGGCGAGGGAAGGAGGAAAAAAAAAACCCGGCGCACAGACAGCAGCTCCAGTGTTTTCTGCAAGG
>NW_010396261.1:15494-15795 GCF_000710305.1 Buceros rhinoceros silvestris
TGTGGAACAAGTTTGCTCAGCTTGAGGAGTCCATGCCATAAAACCCAGCGCTGTCTGGTCTGGTGCTTGCAGCGTTTTGAGTGAAGGGGGAAACTCCGTCTCCTAATTTCCTGGGTTTTACCAAAAATCCCAAAGTCCCGCTGAGCTGCAAGGGGCTCTAGTGTGGAGGGGAAGGGTTCTTCCCAAAGCTGGAGCAAATCCTGGCGGTGGGTGGGTGCTGGGAGCAGCCTCTGCTCACTGGGGTGCTGGTGCTTGGAGCTGGGGTGCAGCTGCCTCCTGCGCAGCACCTCCGACAAGCCCC
>NW_010396261.1:15939-16293 GCF_000710305.1 Buceros rhinoceros silvestris
CCGACAAGCCCCCCTCCCTCCGCAAACCCAGCTCCTGTGGCCGCCAGCTGTTGGTGGAGCTCGTTCCAGTGTGAGTGGCTCCAGAGGCTGTGGGGATCCCACTCTGAGGTCACTGCGGGGGACAGCCGTGGGCAGGAGGGGAGCACAGGGTGCTCTGATGGTGGGGCAGGAATAGGTGCGAGGTCTAAGTGTCGGAGGGGAGAGGGCAAGCGAGGAGAAGCCTGGCGTCACACCCTGCCCTCGGACACCCCTCTGAACCCCTCCTGTCTGCCCTTCAGCTGCTCTCGCTGCGGTTTGTGCCACTGGAGACACGGGGCTTTGCTCGGGGTGGTTCGAGTTCGCCGCGACTGTCTG
>NW_010396261.1:16401-17355 GCF_000710305.1 Buceros rhinoceros silvestris
TTCGCCGCGCCTGTCTGCCTGACCCCCTTTAGCCGGCTTTTTATCTCTTGTGCCGGAGAAACTGTCCTTAACGGTCTCCTCTCGCACTCCTGTACCGCTGGACGGGCCAGCTCTCCTCGCCGGCTAGTTTTGGCTCTGGATGTTCAAGTGCCACCTTTCCACGGGATGGAAGCGGGGGAAGAAAGAGAGACAGAGCGAAATCCTGTGGTTAAAATACAGTTCTTCTCCTCTGACAATCCCCCCGGCTGTAAGGCTGCTGCAGGGGTGTCTATGGTTATGGACAGTGCTGGGGGGCTGTGGTGGGGCTTCTCCGGCGCAGCCCCCCAAGGAGGGAGGAACCCTGCGAGGGACCTGCGAGCCCAAGGCTGCCCCTAATGCCGGGGTCCAGGGGGGCTGCGACTCCTGGGAAGCCTCAGGTTGGGAACGCCTCGTGGGGCTGCTGCTGAAGCTGATTAATCGCTGTGGAGCTCTTTGAAGATGAAATTTGCTGTGTTCATGTTAAATATCATCATGACTCGCCCCGGGGCTGGCTGCACTCCCATTCAAAAGGCTTGTCTTTAATAGTGCCTTTTCTTCCCCAGCAGCCAACCCCAGGCTGTGCTTCCCGCCTCATATAAGTACATATATGTGTGTATATATATGTAGTTGTGCTTTTTTGTGTGGACAGGAATTTAGCGATCGGGATTGGGATTCAGAACTTCCCGGAGGGCCTGGCTGTCAGCCTGCCTTTGCGCGGCGCTGGATTTTCAACGTGGAAAGCGTTCTGGTAAGCCGAGCTCCTCTTGGGCCCCGGAAAGGAGAGCCCTCCGCCAGCAGCCCCTGACCAGGGGGTACCTGGAGATTCCCTCCCCGTGTCCATTTGTGTGGCTCTGTCATTGAGCTGCCCTTGGTTTGGGCTCGCTTCCCGCAGTCTCTGGGGAGTGGGTGTTTTTGCTGGGGCTGGAATTACATTCC
>NW_010396261.1:17523-17960 GCF_000710305.1 Buceros rhinoceros silvestris
ATCTGCCAGCTCCCCTCCTGGCATCACAGAGAGATGATGCTGGGAGTGCTGCTGGTTTCCAGCTTCGAGGGAGGGCTTCCGAGGGATGCAGCGATGATCCCCGTGGGTCACCCCATCCCTCTCCACCTGCCTGCTGAGCGCTGGTGGGGACCTCCCAGAGCCTGCACTGAACAGGGCGTGGTTTCATTTATTTTTATATTTATTTTTATTTTGTTTCAATTTTTCTCTCACTTCACTCTGGGCTGGCTTTCAAACCCACTTTTCATTTTTTCTTTCCCCTGAGGTGAAAAAGCCAAGGGCATGAACTCTGCGAGCGCAGGGCTGCGTTCCTGCCCGTGCACGTGCGCTCGGCCGGGTGATGGATGGGAGGGCAGGGGGGTGGCTTGGAAACGGCTCCCCCCGAAGCTTTGTTTTTTTTTCCTCCCACCCACCTCCCA
>NW_010396261.1:18035-20805 GCF_000710305.1 Buceros rhinoceros silvestris
CTCCCGCCGAAGCTTGGTTTTCTTTTCCTCCCACCCACCTCCAATGCAGTAGGCGCAGCCGGTGCTGGGACTTGCACCGTGCTTGCTGCTGCTGGGAAGGGAGTTCCCATGCTCCGGGGAGTTAAACCAGTCTTAGAGGGAAAGAAAATGAGGGAGAAGAGCATGATTTCATCCTGGTTGAGGCCGTGGCCAGATGTCCTCTTTGGGACTGAGCTATCCTGGTTGGAGAAGTCTCCTCTCTGACCCATCCCCATCCCTGCCCATGAGCTGGATCCCCAAATCCTGCAGAGCTCTTGGGGGAAGGAATTGGGTCATGCCTTAATTCCCTTCCTGGAAAAATCACCTTTAATGTCTGTTTAAAATAATCTGGGTGGCTCGGCTTGGCTGAGATTGGGTGGCCCACCTCTTCCTGGACACGATGGTATTAGGGAGGACCGTGGGGAGCTGCAGAGCTGCTCCTTGTGCCACATCCCTGGCGACTCTTAGTCATGGTCTCTTGCAGGTACGGGCAGCTGAGCGGCATGGTGGAGCCCTTAGCCGGCATCTTCGGTGCCTTCGCCGTGGTGGTGGCAGAGCCCCTTCTCCCCTACGCCTTGGGCTTCGCCGCCGGGGCAATGGTCTACGTGGTGATGGATGATATCATCCCCGAGGCCCAGACCAGGTGAGACCCCCCTGGTGACCAGCGCTAATGGCAGACAGACCCAGGGGGAAGCGCTGAGGACTCTGCAAGATCCCTTCCCTTGCCAGATGAGATACACAGCAGCGCTTCCCTCACCCAAAAGGCCGGTGCCGGCTGCCAGCAGCTCACACCTTCCCCTCTTCTCCCTGCAGTGGCAACGGGAAGCTGGCGTCCTGGACCTCCATACTGGGGTTTGTGGTGATGATGTCCTTGGACGTTGGGCTGGGGTAGGGCAGCGTGGTGCTCCCCAGGAGAAGCCTTCAGAGCCATTTGTGCGGCGGCGTTTGGAACTGGACACACGTTATCCTCTGGACTTTTTTGTTGTACATATGGTTTTTTTGGATTCGGTATGGTGTTGATTTCTTATAATTTTATAGCTCTTCCTCCCCTCTAACGTCATGTCGATGGTTTGCAAAGCACAAATACTGGTGGTTCCTCGCAGGTCTTGGTTTCATTTTGCCACCAGATTTTCTTTTCCTCTTGGGAGGGTTGTTGGACGATGCGTCAGCTGGGCTGCAGGTCACCCTGTCCCCCTCCTCCGCGCTGGGCTGGATTCTCTGAGTCAGGTCACTCTGGGTTTTGATCATCTTTGTTCAGTAGAAGATTAGAGATTCACTGTTCTGTGTGTAAGGTGGTCTGTGTTAAGTACTGAGGCATTAAAGTGGAGGGAACTCCTCACAGGGACTCGATTTCCACCCTTTCTCCAGGCGGCGGGTGGAGAAGGCGTCGGGGCTGAGCTGACACGTGCAGCACTCTGCGGGTTGCAGGGCTCCGCATCCGCTGGGCCCTGGGAATGGTTTAGGGTATTAGTTTTGGTGGATGCAAATAATCCAGGCAAATAAAAATGAATTTTCTTGGGATCTCTGTAAGAAGGAAATGTTGGGTTTTCCCTAAGTTTATCTCCCAAGTGAGGCTTTGTTCCAGTGCATCGTGTCCAGTATCCCGAATTTTCTCTGGAAAAGAAAAAAAAGCAGGAAAAAAGAATTTTTGTGATTTCTAGCATGTACTCTTTGCAAAGGCGAGGGGTGGTCACCCGTGGTGTCAGTGAAGTGCTGCAGGAGACGATTCCATGTGGGCCCCAGCTGGGTCTGGCCTCACTGAGCGAGTGCTGTTTTACGGCTGCTAGTTCCAGCGGTCCGTAACTCCCCGAAGAGCCAAGGCAGGCTCCTCCGGGTGGTGGCCCGGGTCTCACTTCACCCTGCGGCAGCGCTCAGCGCTGAGTCAGGACTGGAGCGTGCCAGGAGCCCTCGTCCTCCTGAGCAGCTTCAGGATGAAATAATTCATCAGGGTGAATTGATGATCCTATCTGAAGAGCCAGAACATGCTCCAGGTGAGGCTGCCTCTTCACCCTCTGCTCTTCGAGCATCTCATGTCGAAGGCTGTTGGGAGCAGGCAGGATTAGTCCCTTCCAGGCTGAGGAGCGAGTCCTGCCCGTCCCTCCTCGTGCCTCAGTCGAGGAGCAGAATGCCGCAGGATGCTGCAAGCCACAGCTCCCTCTTCTCTAAGGACACTTCTGTCCACAGGAGGAGGACTTCCATCAGTCCTTCGGCGGGGATAATGGGATCACCAGCACCTTGGTCCCTCCGCAGCCATGTAGCTCTCTGGAGGACGGAGCGGCGAGTCGGGGGGTCACGGACCTCCGTGCAGCTGCAGGAAGAGCAGCCAAAGGGACGAGGCTCGAATAAACCAAGCCAGAGCCACGTGGTTCGGTGTGAATCGGGGTTATAGTTCTCATTTCATCTGTGCGTCATTTGTGTGTCACTCTGGACGATACAAAACTACTGTTTGCCGATGGATTTGACCTTTTAACTGTGATTGGTTTCAATAAATGGGAAATTCAGAGTTTGCACTGGTTTGTTTTAATGCCATAAAGCCCCGGCTTTGCTTCTCCTCCCTCCGTTTTGCTGCGTTTCTTTTCTCCAGCTGAATTGTCCCTGGCTTGTCTGAGGTCGTGCCTCTCAACTAGGAAGGCAGCCTCTGTGGGGAAGAAAACGGGAAAAAAACAGGGGAGGGAAAGGACCTGCCCCCCATGGCTGCTGTCTCTCTCCCAATGCCACCAGTGGAAAGGTTGCGTGATCTCCCACCGCTCTT
>NW_010396261.1:20915-21949 GCF_000710305.1 Buceros rhinoceros silvestris
CTCTTCACCTCGTGTCTAGTCACTCTGGAAACATCTGTCAAGCTTTTAGCTCTGTTTTCAGCCAACAACCTTCACCCAAAACTTAACCCCCCCCAGGGGTGACCAGGGGTTGGGATTTCTCGCAGGCTGTTGCTGATATTTCTTATTTGCTTTCTGGCGTGTGGTATAAGTTGGTACAAAAAAACACATTATGTGTTTAAAGGCAGCCTCGTAATCAGATTTCTGCGAGCTAACATCACGTAAAGCGTTTAATCCCGCTTGGATGTAGCCAGCCAAGATAATTACGTGCACTGAACCCGTAGGAAGCGAGCGAACAGGGTGCTGCAGAAAGCACATACGAAAATCCTGCTTTTCTGTTTGTACCCTGGAGCTAAATGAAATTATATCTCGATTCCTTGGTGTGACTGAAGAGCTGGCAGGGGGCCAGGCCTGAAATTACCTGCGGAATTGAACAATAGCTGTCAATGGAGAGGGGGAGCGGGGACCCCCGGCAGCAAGCGGGAGCCGGTCCCGGAGGAGCTGGCCCTCGCGCGGAGCGTGCTGGAGGGGGACGAGAGGACGGTGATGCTGGAGCTGGGCTTTGGGGAACTGGGCTGTGCTTGGCCCCAAACCTGCCCTGGATGCCCACGCCGGGATGCGGCGGCCAGGGCTTTGCCCTCCCCGGGGGCTCCGGTGGTGGCGTGGTCCTTCCCCAAACCATCGCTTTAATGCTGGAGATGTCTCCCCTGCTACTAATTTTTTGGTAAAGCCTCACAAAAGCTTTAGATTTGTGGGGTTTAGTTAAAGTGGTAATAACTTTTTGCATCGAAAACTTAAACTGTGGCTCCTCTCCACCCGAAAGCCTCAAAGCCCAGAAGGTAAAGGTCTTGTTCTAAGGGTTTCAACTAACCCCACCCCCGGGTAAGTGTGCGGCCACTTCCCAGTGCTTCTGGGGATGCTGGTTGTGCAAGCCCTGCTAACGACAGAGGGTGACCCGAGCCTTTAGCCGAGAACTGGAAAACCCCCGGTTCTTCGCAGCCCCGCAGGCGGCGGCG
>NW_010396262.1:0-6520 GCF_000710305.1 Buceros rhinoceros silvestris
CCGCCTCCCTGAGGAGGCTTCCCTTAGTCCATACAGACCTAGTCCACCAGGACACTACCATTTTTGTGGCCACTGACAAACAAACAGAACAATCCAAAAGAAATCAAAGGAAGTTCATGCTTTCGTTACACACCTGCAGGGGGATGAATAAAACTTCCAGGATATGGCAGATACTGTTGACCTTGGCCATAACACCCTGGTTGAGCAGACCTGAGAGGAACCTGGGAAAGTAAACAGTTAATTTTTTTCTTGTTTTTTTTTTTTTTTAATAATAATGCAATTATAAACTTCCCTTTTTTAAAATTTTATCATTCAAATTCTGGACCTTTCTCAATAATTTCATGTGTATTAAACTCCTTCCAGAAGTGAACCATGTCAGTGGAAAGATCCACAAATGACTACATAACCTTTCCCTCATTTTCATTTCCCACTAGACAAATTTCAGAACATTCTCGTATTTAAATTAAAAAAACCCACCAGCACCATTTCCCAAAGACAGGACTTCCTTTTAAATTGCTCCTGTTCGGCAAAGCAGAGCTCGTCAGAAAGAACTCTGAGAAACCAGTAAAATGCCTCTTAACAACTTCTTATCTAAGAACTGACAGAGCATCCACTGTACAAAAAACAACCTGAAAGCAGGATTTTTCAGCAAACCAGCTACAGCGAGCTGCAGATAGAAAACCAGCTTTTCAAAACACGTTTGTCAGAATAAAGGGGAGTTTTTTCTTCCCTAATTGGCTGCTTTCTGCCTTTTACCAATTGGTCAGATTTTTCTCTCATTAGAGGTTAGCAGGAGACATGAACCGCTTTTGTACAATCTGTTCACTCTTCCTGTTCAATTATAATTCCCCAAATGAGAAATGCTCGCTAAAATCCCTGCTCCGTGAAAGAAATAACATCGCTTTCACTGAGGTGAGGTGTAATTGTCCCCTTTTGGAGAGAGCATTTCCACAGGTGACACCAAAGACAGCTGAACCCCTCGAGCACGCTGGTGCCGAAAGGATTCCAAAAGACTGCAGTTCAACCATGCCCGTGTCTTTCTCCACTCCCCGGGTTCTGGGTGTCTCTTTAAAAGAGACAGTTGGTCGCTAGTACCAACAGCTGTGAAAACAGGATCGGTTTGGTCCATTCTGATTCTGCACCTCTTAGAAAAATGAATTGTGTATTTCCACTGACTGATCTTCTGTGCTCTGGAGAGAAGTCATTTGGGTGCAAGTTTGATGAAAACACCACAGGCTTCCCATTAGCTAGTTTTGTTTTCAGGTTAAAAATTCATATTTTGCTGTCATATTCTGTGCTACCAGGTGATTGTAAAGATCCACTATTTTGTTTAATTCTTAAAAAATAGCAATACTTGTCCCTCTTAAATGATCTAAAACCGACTGAAGAAGGATGACTTTTCTAGCTTGAAACTGGCTCTCAGTCTGCCAGGTCTTGTGAAAATCTTCAGGTTTTAGAGGAAGGAAGCCTACCAATTCTCTACACAAAGCAAACCATTTAACACGATCAGCTCTTACCTGATGACTTCCCATTGGCACGTTGTTCAAGTTTCCATATTGAGGACCTTGCAGACTTGTTCCATCAAAGTAATGTCCAGCCGCTCTCAGTGGGAAGTTTTGTGCTCCTGGGCCAGCTGGCCCATTGCAGTCTGGTCCAGGGGAAGCATCAAATACACCCGGTCTCTGGAACTGCATCCTGTCATATGGTCCACTGTAGCCCCAGCCGGGATGTCTGACAAATGGACCTCCTTGTCTGTATGGTGACATTTCTAGTCTCAAGGCAGGAGGGTTAGCTGCATTTTCAAGACATGCACCTTGAAGGCCAAGGGGCAAGTCAAATCTAGAGGCTAGCTGGTGAGGTCCATTAAATCTTAGATGTATGGCTGTATCAAATGGTGGCTGTGCCTGTTGGCCAGGTGCCCTTTCAAATCTTGGACTAGGCTGTCCATGAATTCCATCAAATCTCTGCAAAACAGACAGCTGACCAGGCTCACCGTCAAATCCAGCAGCATGATAACCATCAAATGTCAGACCTGCCTGACCCAAAGGACCATCAAATCTAAGTCCACCAGCTCCCTGGCCTACCGGTCCATCAAGCAACCTAGGACCTCTTCCACCAACCTGTCCTGGGAGTCCTTCAAACCTCAGGGACCCTGCCAGTGGCCCTGGTGGCCCATCAAATCTTGAGGCTCCAGCTCCCCTTACTCCTGCCAGTGGTCCATCAAATGGAGATTGACCTGCCCCCATCAAAGACCTTGATCTGTCTGGAGCTGGTTCTTTTCTGTCAAACCCTACTCCATGCCTGGCTTTTGCTGGCTCCCATTCCGTTCCAGAAAGCGCTGCATCGGGCATGTGATAATCCAGAATATCACCAGGTTCCGACACATCTGGCCTTGACAGTGAATGCTGAACTTGTGTTCTTCGCCGTTTCGCCTTGGGTTCACAGTATGTGGATTCCGCATCCAATAGAAGGGGTTTCTTTTTCAAACCACGTTCTGACTCTGTAGGGCTCTCCCAGCCATTACATCTGTCCTTTCCATTGGCCTAGAATATACACCTAAGTTTAGACTTCCAAAAGGCAAAGCTAAACAAACTATGCCCAGGACACTTCTGTGAAGACAGAGTTATTAATATTACCTTCGGAAGTAATTCCCTCTTCCTTGCAGATGTCAATTCTTTGGGAATCTGTAAATTGGCATTCACGCTTGATCTGTGCAGCTGCTTTGGTGCTTGGGGTGATAAAATTCCTTTCCCAGCAGGGCAATTTTCCTGCTGTCTTTGGTGAGGGGATTTGGTGAGAGTTACAGTCTGAAAGAGAAAAAAATCCAGCATTCATCTGCAGGACACAATTCCTACTCTGAGATGCTCGTGTTCTGTCTTGAAACCAAAACTATAAACAGAAATGTCTTGAAAGCTCTAAGGTTCAGCCCTTTAACTGAAAATGACCCGTTAACTGCTAATTGCAAACACTGAAATAATGCAGTACCATTGCAAAAGACCAAATTTGAACAGAATGCAGAATCAGTACTACAAAGCCAATGCTCCAAAATACGTCACTGCGGCACATGTTCTCGTGACACTGTCAGTTTTTTGGTATATTCCACATGCCCAAGGCAGTGAAGCTGCCACATCTGTGATACAATTTTCATATTTCTACCCTCCAAAGAGGTTTTATTTTGGCAACAACCCCCATCACCAGCACACACACACTTTAGCTGGAGAAGATGATCACCTTCCGCCCACAAACTTTTCTATGAGGGTGTCCATCTGCCCCCCAAATTAGTGTCTTGCAGGGACCATGCTGGAAAAATAGCCTTATCTTAGCTGATACTTGAAAGTCCTTGTATTCAGCCCTTCAGACGTGGACAATTTGTGTGCTCTAAACTTAACCTTATTTCCGTTTCTTTAAACTACCCCCCAAAAAAACCCCCAGCCCTCCACAAAATCTCCCAGTCAGGCCCTCTCTAGTGATCACAATATTCATCTCTTGTCAAACTGCTAAATGCAAGAGTTTAGACACCAGATCTGAGGCACTGAAGACTGGCGCCATGTAGGGGGAAAGCCCAGCTACCGGGGCAAGGCACCCAGTCACTGCCAGGCTGCCATGTTGTGTCTGATACTGACACGGGGCTTAAACTGTGAGCCATGCTCCCCTCCACAAGCTTTTGGTGGGGCGAGTCCCAAACCCTCCCCTACTATAAACAGGGTGATGTGGAGACTGTTCCCCTCCCTCAAGTCTCCTCCTCTCTGTGGGGTGGAGGATAGAAGCAGCAGCCTTAAGCTTAGCAATGAGAGAAGGAGCCCCTGACATCTCGCCCTGTGCTCCCTGAGCCCACCTGAGACACGCTCCCCTCCACCTGCTTGCCCGACAGCCAACACATCCTCCTCACCTGCTCCCCACCCAGCCCTGTGTGCCCGGCACCCTCTGCCATGTTGAAATCCTCCTCTCCCTGCTCACTCCCTAATTATCCAACCCCCCATTACCTCCACATCCCGTGAGCCCCCTGCCTCACAGCCTCACTGCCAGCCCCTTCCCTGCCCCGTCCCCAAGCCCATCTATACTCACCGCACCACTGGCCTCCTCACCCCATCCAGCCTGTCGCCTCCCCTCGAGCCTCTCTCCTTCTCTCACCCCATTTCCCATCTCTCAGGCCCTCTCATCCCCTTGCTTTGCTGTCTCTCACTGTCTCCTCTATCTTCCTTCTCCTGCCACCCCCCAGCCTGCTGATGCCCAGCTCTGCCCATGCCCCTCCGCAGGCCACCTCCCCCTGCCCTTCCTCCCAGTCTCTGAGGCCAGCCCAGCCTGCTGCCCCGGCTGGTCCCCGCAGCAGTGCAGCTAGGAGTAGTACTCGGTGAATTTAAAAACCTTGGCGATCTGTCTCTTCATCGTGGAGACGATGCCCTCAGCAAATGGCATGTTCTCCCCGGTCCGGCTGGTCAGCCGGTGGATGCGCCGCTTGCTGTTATACGTCAGGCCCTCCAGCGAGGACTGGTAGACGTGCGGTGTATCCTCCTGGGCCTGGCTCCTACCAGCGCCGCTCTCCTGGGACGACATGCTTCCCTGTTATGACCTGGCTTTGTTTACAGGATGGGGGACGTTGCCTTGGAAACGCCACTTTGTTCCCTTACTGCGCTCTGATTGGCTGACACTTCATCTGCTCAGCCCGGGATTGGCTCGTGCAAAACTGTCGCGATCGGTTGGGACGGACAATGCGACAAAACAGCTTGTGTGCACACCAAGCCTTTATTGAAATGCAATTGCAACTGCGCCGCTTTCTCTCTGATCACACTGCTTTATACTCTTCTAGTACTTTGTTTATTAAACGTGCCCTACTTGGATTGGTTTCAAGTGCACTCTCCTCCAGTCAGCTACTGACCCAGTTTCTCTGTCTCCTCCCAAACGACACACCTCCTGCTGCTAACTGACAGCTCTCTACTTAGGCTAATTCAACTCCTTCCTGGACCCCAGCCTTTCTGTCTCCTCCCAAACGACACACCTCCTGCTACTGACTGACAGCTCTCTGCTTAGGCTAATTCAGCCTCTTCCCGGACCCTCTGGGGTCACGGCTACAATTCCCCCTTTTTTGTTTTTTCAACACCTGTTTCAGAGTTAGTTTGGATTACATACACACTGACAATAGACTAGCGATTGATTTCAGAAACTGCAACGTCCCCAGCACAGATTGTTTTGGAGGTAAGGCATCGGTAGTTAACGGACCCTTGTGGGCGTCCCCACGGAGGCAACGTATAGCTCTTTCCCGTATAGCTACCTCGTCTCTGTGCCCAAACAGCACTATCTTTATAGCAGAGGTTAAAGCTGCCCCCACACGGCGTGTGGCCAGCACCTGTGTGCGGACAGCTGCAAAACTCCACTTTCACATAATCTGTAATTTCATGTATGCCCAATTTCACTACTGGGGTCGCTGCTGGGTGGTCATTAGACTTCATTTGTGCTCTTATTTTCATTCCTGAAACAGACACGATGTAGGTGTTTCAGCTTCTCACAGGCATATAGCATTTTTTAGCTTTTTTTTTTTTTTTTTTTTTTTTTGTGTACTCCCAGCACAGGTTGTGATGTTTCTTATTAGTTACTGGGTAAAGGTCAATGCTTTTTACAGCTAGTTCTGGAATGCTGGGCCATAAATCACGATGGTGAGCACCCTCTGGGCCCAGCAGTGGAAATGTAGAGGCTGTAGATAGATCATGCTTTGTACATGCAGATGCTGTGGTGACGGAAAAAAGCACCAGTCCCAGAACCCAGAGACCATGGGTTTGAGTCCTGGTGGTGTCCTTTTGCTGGCAGAATGTTGATCGCCGAGGGCAGGTGGCAGGGGGCAGCGTCACCTCGTGGGCAGGGAAGCTCCCGCCCCGCTGGGTGGTCAAGCACGGGGGTGCTGCCCACAGTCCTGCCCACAGTCCCCGGATAGGCTGGGGGGGGCCCCTGCGACACCCACGGGGTGGGGAGGGGGACGGAAAAAAAGGGGGCAGGGGGCAGCGTCCCCCCGTGGGCAGGGAAGCTCCCGCCCCGCTGGGTGGTCAAGCACGGGGGTGCTGCCCACAGTCCTGCCCACAGTCCCCGGATAGGCTGGGGGAGGCCCCTGCGAACTCCACGGGGTGGGGAGTGTGCAGGAACGCATCTTCCGCCACAGCTTCCGAGATGACAGTTGCCAAAACGGCGGATCCTATGATGACGCAGTTATAATTTCACACGGCTCTCTCTCTGATGGTGCAGGTTCAATTATACACAGCTCTCTAAGTCGTCGCTTTCATCTGAAGGTAGCAGTGGATATAAAGGCACATTCTTTGGCAGGAGAAATCCAGATGACTCATCTTTGTTATCTCTATCACTTCTCTCCTTATTTTCTGCCAGCTGCTGCAAAGGGCTCTTATCGGGTACAGGCTTTACATCCCACGGCCATTTATCACTCCCGTTTGTCTTCTCAAGTGAGCTATTATTACTTAAGCGGTTAATTCCTTAGTGGCAGCAGCAGGAGAAACTGATTCACTCTCGGACCACCCTG
>NW_010396263.1:0-13012 GCF_000710305.1 Buceros rhinoceros silvestris
GGAGGGAGGGGTGGGGGTGTTGGAGTCAGTCCTCCTTGAAGCAGCAGGTCTGTAGTCAGGGGAGGTCTCCCCTTAGACTGGGATGAGACCTAAGGAAACTCCTTGAGGTTCAGAGTCCTCACCTTTGTGTAGGTGAGTGTTTGCACATTCTGGATTATTATTCTAAGCTTAGAAGGGGAGAAAGAAGTGTAATGTAGTAATCAGTTTCTTCAGCTGACTTTCAGAACCTGTAAACTTGTCTGAGCTTCCATTTTTTAATGTTTTGAGTAAATCCTGTTAACTGAGTTCAGGGAAGCTTTCATGACACCAATCAAGGTCACTTTTCTGGAATTGAGAGTCCTTACCTGAAGGGCTAAGCAGATATTTAGCAGGCTGTGAGTTTGTAACCATGGATAATTAACTACGTAGGTACAATATTTAGTGTGCTTTTTCGGTTGTTATAATGTATTCTTGCTTTTCAGTTGGATTAGTGCATTATTCCATTTTATCTGTGAAAACCTGCAGTAGTGGTGGATTAAACCTGTAAGTGAAGTTCAAGTAGGTTGTTTGCTTGAGCCTTGCAGTTAAACCTGTAAGTGAAGCTCAAATACATCCTTTGCTTGAACCTTGCAGTCTCGTATCTTTTCATCACAGGGCTAACTAGGAGCAGGTGGGGGTGTCAAAGAAGGACATGTAAAAGATGTTCTGAGTGTGCCTGGGAAGATATATAGACACAGTTTCCCATCTTCCTCACTGACTTCACACTCTATACAGGATTGAGATATAGGAACCAGCAATACCACTGGTGATAAATGCCTTCATGCAAACAACTTATTGCAAGAAATCAATACTGACGGATTTCTACAGTGACATAATACTTTCACAGATTTGACAGAATTGCCTGACCTGTCTTGTAGTAGTGCCAATAACCTTCCAATCAAGTAAACTGCGCAAATTCTATGGCTAACCAGAAATATGGACGAGATTCCAGGGGCACATGAATGTGCATGGCTGCCCAGCAGCCGCAGAGGCCAGTGCTGAATCATCTACCCTAAGCATGAGGTGTTTGCTTCAGGTGGTCATCAGGATGAGCCCTTCATCATTAGCCTAAGTTTACATGAGTTCACTTTGTCTTACAGCAAAACCAGTCAGAATTTATAGGGTATAGGTTTATTTATCAAGACAGAGAGGTAAAAGTCAGAGGCACAGATACGAGGCTTAGAAATAAAAATGGCACTGAAGTAAACCCTAATTTATGCCTTTTCTTTCAGTGGCCATTAGTAATTGAATCCATATCCTTCTGACATACGGAATATTTGAGGAATAAAGAGAAAAATGGCTTTATGAGATGTTTAATGCTTCTATACCTTTTCTCCACACACACACACGCACCACCCCCCAATCCTTTCCATATCATGTCTACATTTTTTAAGTGTGATAGGTAAAGAGTATAGTGTCTTGTTCTGATCGCTGTCTTCAATTGCGATCTGGTACAATACAAAAAGAGGAACAAGAATACAAATTAAACTTCCTCACACTGTTAGTGAGTACACTGAATGGACGTCTGAGATAGAGATCCTCAGGAGTCACATATTGAGGGATGTGTCTGAAGTTGGATGGAAGCACTCTGTGCCTTAGAACTGTTCATTCAGCTGACCCGTTCCCATGCCTGCATAAATTGTACGTAAAATCATTAAGGCTCTAGTTGAATGCATAAAGGAACTGTGCTTGGCCTTTATCAAAAGGCAGCCAAAGAGAGGTATGACATTTGGCCTTTGCTTAGAAGCAGCTGATAATCATATGCTGTAGTGGGCATGGTACTTCTGTAGGTACTGTTGCTGGACCCTAGGTATAAGTAGACATCACCACAAAGAGACAATATTGATAATATTCTATGACACAATGCAGGTTCTATATCCAGATACATACACTTGCAGAAAAATATGCAAGATTTTCCACAAAACTAACTCTCCGATATAACCATTCAAACAGGTTTAAAATGTCTTAAAGACTGTGATACATACCTGAACCTATGTGGCTGATGCTTCCAGAACTCCACAACTTTTCATTTATGTGAAAATGGTGGATGGCTTTCCAAATGGGCCTATTATTATCTCTCAGAAATTGTCTTTCTGAAAAGCATGCAGTAATAACCAGATAGCACTTCAGGAAGTTTAAGGGAAGAGTGGATGTATTTTACATTTAGATCCTTCAGTCTACAGCTGTCATGACACAATTCCTTTCCTTTTTCCTTTTTCCTTTTTCCTTTTTCCTTTTTCCTTTTTCCTTTTTCCTTTTTCCTTTTTCCTTTTTCCTTTTTCCTTTTTCCTTTTTCCTTTCCTTTCCTTTCCTTTCCTTTCCTTTCCTTTCCTTTCCTTTTCCTTTCCTTTCCTTTTCCTTTCCTTTCCAAATCCATTTATTTATGACATCATCTTAAGGTGCACAGACCACAATGACATATTTACTCTTTTCTCAGTGCACAAATGAACACACATGCACAAACACATGAAAATAAGTTTCATAAATGCATCCCATTATATGCGGATTTTCCTTTCAGATACCTCACCCTTTTCTTGATTGTCTGTTTTCCCTTTGTAAAGCCTTTTGCCAATCTGTGTGCTGGGATTGATACCAGAGAAAGGTTGCTAGGCAACATAAAATGGAAATCATGTAGTGGACTGGGAGGCTTTTCCAATGTAGGCTTCTTGAACCATACCTTAGTTTTTACACATCACAAGTAAGTCTGAGGGCTGATGTTACAGGTAGGCAGTGGTCTCCAATTAGTGCATTCTAATATACAGCAAAGTAGCATGCCAGAACGAAAGTTTTTAATGAATGCAAGCTACACATTTAATATTCAAGTGCACGAGACTCAGAAATGACCTGTTAAAGAGGTTTATTGAAAGCAGTTACGCTATGCTATGTAATATAAATTATATAGCTGCCTAAGCTTGAAGTAAATGGAATGATAAACATCATCAACAGTATAGCCTTCAGTTACTTCTATACTAGTAAATTTATCAGTTTCTGGATATGCGTCTGGACACTGAATTGCATATTCTGTCAGACCACTAGAATGGTCCCCAATAAACTTTCAGCTTACATGCCAGTAACAGTTTTCTATATTGTAACTGGAAGAAATGAGAATTTTTAGAATGTAGTATATTTTGTTTTGTTATTCACTGAAGAGATGAAAGATGTGTCTTCAAGCCTTCCTATATGAGGAATATCTTGTGCAGAATATCTTGTGCAGAATATCTTGTGAATAATATCTTGTTAAATCTTGAAGAGTATCTGTGTTCAGTTATCTTGCAACTTCAGTAAATGCTGTAGTCATTGCTTTGGCAAATCTTACAGAAGCACCACATTTTAAGTTTTACAGTTTATAGGGAAGGTTTTCTAGATGTTGAGAATGGGCTTCATCTCAGCTGTGGACTTCTGAAAGTCATCTAGATTTCCTAAATAGTCAATAGAAATACAAACATCTGTAAAGGATGGGAGGTGGGATTGGTTTTACCACGTCTTTAATGTAGGTACCTACATGTGAAGTGGATTATAGTCAGAGTTCTGTTCAGTAAAGTCAATGAAGTTAGTAGAATTGATAATTTTATTCTGTAGTATGTGTCCACAAAGGCTGAAGGGATCTTCATGCTCCAGTGACTACTAGTTGTCACAATGTAATTATTTCAATCCTAGCAGAAAAAAAACTTTTTCAAGGTAAACTCTACTCAAAGACTCAATGTTAGATGGAACAAATCAATTACTTTTCTGTCAATTTAATATAAAGGGACCCTAAAGATTAAACACATTAACTTAGGTGGAAGGAATCATAGTCTTTGTAGATGGCATGAAGTGCACAGTGTTGACTACAGGAATTAAAAAAAAAACATGCGAATTAATGTGTAGTGCAGTCAGCAGAACCTAAAGAGAATCCCTGAAAGAATACTTGCTTTATATGTGAGAGGAATCTGTGACATATATATGTACAGACTGCTTAATTATGTTTTTCATTCACATTTAAAATATCAAAGTCAATGAGAAACAGATGAAGAATTAATTGCATTTTGTGTTGGTCGTTTTCTTTAGAGGCAGGTACCCTGAGGATACATATCTAGCCTCCTATTAACTTCCTACTGGAAATTTTTGCATTTTTAGTTGCCGCTACAATTTATAATTTAATGCTTTTTAGATAAACTTTTTTTGTTAATACTTACATAAGCCTTTTTAAACACTGGCTCAAATTTCCAGAAATGGTCCCATTGCCTGACCTAATAATCTGTAGAACATTAGAAAGCATCTGTGATATTTTGTATGGAAAGCAAAACCGTAAAATAGTCAGTATTCCCATTATGCTTACACTGTTTCTCCAGCCATCGATTAAAGACCATTTGGAACTATTTCCAGCATCCCAGAACACACTCACACTTTATCAAGGCAGCATTTAATTTTTGAGATCGACATACTAATACATTTATTTCCACCATCTTACTGAAAGGACAGTTCCCACATGTATTAGAATCAAAACATTGAAAGTATAAGTGCATCAGTTCATCTACTGTCTCTTTTTTGGTCCTGGTGCATCCATTCATAATGCTCTGACACTGATTTTATAGATTTTGGTTTTCATTAATCTTCAGAAAAGTCAAAGGGTTTACAAAAATACATTTTGCAAAAATTTACTATAGTTCCAATGCAATGTAGGATTTCTACTGTAAATAAGTATTTAGTCCCAAGTGTCTAGAAACAAAGGGATCCAACCATTAGTAAATGACATCTGAAAAAGGTGAGAAACTTAATTTCAGTGGGTTTTTCTCTAGTGATATAGATGATAGTGTTCTAATAAAACCAAGGATTCTGAAACATCTTTCTCCTCTATATGGAAACAAAAATGCCCAGCTAAATGATTTGTACCTGTATTCCAAGGTCGAGACATATCTTTCTGGGAAATAGTTTCTTTTTTAGAATCTGACATTAAAAATGTGTTTCCAGATAGTTGTTTCTTGTTGCGTGGTAACCACTAAGTTCTATAACAACTGTTGTAAATTTGATATACTTTCCAAACCAAATCCAAAACAATGATGGGGATGATGGGGTTATTTCATATTATAAATAGTAAATGTATGTTGTATAAAAATAAACAACCCCCCAAAAAAACCCCACCAACCAAACAAAAAAAAACCCAACAAACTTAGAATCAAAGGTGTACATTTTAAGTATTTGTTGATTCTTATGACAAAATTTTAAAATAGCACAGCCTTAAATAACTCAGATTGTGTCTGGGAATTGCTGCATTTAGGCTGAATAAATAGGCAAGATGATGCTGTAGATTTAAAATAAAACCTCAATAAACATTTTTAGAAATGTCAATTTAATTTGATTTCTAAATACATAGCAAACTCACAATTGTAAATCAAACTCACTAATATTTGTCCCTCTTTTTCTATCAGCACTACATGTTTCCAAGAAAGGAAGTGTAAACTAATTTTTTACTTCGAATATAACATTTTTATCTCACAGTGAATGGCCTATTGTCCAAATCAAAAGTACATCTTTTTAAAAAATATATATATTCTCTGGGAATATATAATACAACTGTACATGCCTTTTCTAAAAAAAAAAAAACCAACCCAACAAACAAAAAAAGCAACCAAAAAACCCCAACCCCAAAAAACTCCAGGTCAGTTTCTTTAAAATTGTTACAGACTTCTACTATGCCAGAATTTTCTAAATGAAGTTTCTTGACTGAAAGACAAGTTTTTAAAAGGGTAAAATAAGGACATTATGAAGAACAATATTTATTCTACATAATTCATAGTAAGTATTGAATGTTGTGATGAATGACCTTAGTGTTTCAGAGGAATTCACTAATCTGATGAAAACATTTTTGATTCCAAAATAAAAGGAAGGAGGGATGGAGGGAATTTTAAACTAAGGTATGTTACCCTAAGTCATTGTGTAGTGTCTCTGCAGCCTGTAGCTAAAGTTCTCCCTACTCCAAAAGAACATAGAAAATGTAAAGGCCTGGAGAAGGTTAATCAAACATATGTGCTCTTAGTCACTGCTTGAACTAGGGTTGTCATCACAGGTGGATCTCCCATCGCACTAGTTACAGTTGTTCTGTCAGATGAAGACAAAGGAACTATAAGGGTACGCTGCAGTCCAGCATCTGTTCTCTTCAGTTAGCCTTTTCATTTTTAGTAGATCCTAAATTCTACCTGGACTTATGGTGCGTGTTTTGTGTAGATGTTCCATTTTGACCAATATAACAAGGTCTATTTTCTTATTTTACAAGCTCGAAAATATTGGCCGGGTACCATATATGCTCAACATATTTTTCTTGACAAATTTCTTTAAATTATACTATGGTTCATACATTTTAGTAACTTATAAGTAGTAATCCAGAAGACCTGATATGAATCCTGATATACTGCTGGTTATTTAAATGCTTCCTATGAAAACAGCTGTAGTTAAAATAAGTGCAATGAACGGTATTTATATTCAGCTTTTGTGATGGTAGTTCTAGTTTGGTGAAGCACTGCAGTATGATCTTGAAAAAATGATGATGTATTTGCACTATTATCTTTTAATTAAAACCAGCTTGCAATTCCATTTATTACTCATATAATTTCTATCACAATTGATGTACTGATTATCAAGAGAGTGAATTTATGTTTTGTCCATTTAAGGTACATGACTGTAATATAATTAAGTGTGTATTTATTACATATCTTTTACAAAAAAAGCTTCTGCTGGACATTTTTATGGGGCTGAAGAATCAATATAAATATATTTCACTACAGTTGTTAATGATTATGCTTCCAGTATTAACCTCCAGAAATCCAACAAATGGATGAGCCTGTTCTTTCTTCAGTTGAAAAGCTCTGTTTGATCAAACTGTGTTCTCACTGACATCACTTAAGAATTTTCTAAGTTCATCAAACCAGGTCATGTTAAGCTAATCAATTGGTAATTTTGGAATCAGTTTCTCACCTAGTTGTTGGTTATATTCCACTCACCACAAGGCTCTCCTAAAGGGAATGATCTTAGGTAAATTTCTCTAGTAGATTTCTTATTAGCAGTCAAAACATACGGAATCAACCCCAGAAACATGAGAATCAAACAGTATCAACATTCAGCTACTTTAACTTGCCATTTTTAATGAGATGTTTATAAAAGGGTATTTCTAAAAATGAAATTCGGATAAAATTAATTCTATTTTCATAGTTATATATCCCAGTTACCTAAATGAGTATGTATTATGGAAGTCTGTATTTTGGAAAGAAACATTTCGGTTTTAATTCCCTTTGGCTTTAATAAATGGAGAATTTCTCCATTTATTTAACGAATCTAGGGTTCTATAATAGACAAAAATAAATATAGAGAGATTTCTTGAAAAAACTCTCTGTACTGAGAAGTGCATAACATCAATATTTGCTAAAAATGCCATAGATGTGTTCCTGCAAAGATGACCTGTCATTGACATAAATATTCTTTAGTAGTTATTTTATATTCAGAAAAGAATTCTAAGTAAGTAGCCCAATTAGAATAAATGGTTCTCAAAGGTGTAATTTGGATTGTCTTTACCAAATTTTATTGACATCAGATCCGAGAAGAATACCTTTTGGCTTTGAGAAGCAAGACTGATTAAACAGAAAGAAGACAATCCCTTCTTTGGGACCCAAAGTCACATAACTGTTTGCCAGGACAGTGGGAAAGGGGCAGTTTTGACATATAGTAAGCCTGGTTGTATACGATTTTCTAATTTTATTAATTTTTTTAAAGATAAATTTATTTTAAGGATTTTCCAATGAATTGAAAAACCCTCCTATGTGTCTGTCTGTCCACTTTGAGAAATTATTTTCCTGTTCGGAAGGTTTGTTTTAAACTGACCAATTGGAATATTTCTTGCCGTGTCACGTTTTGAGCGTACCTCATAGGTTGTAAAAGTTTGTCGCAAGCACTCCTGCTTCTTGTGAGTGTTCCTGTGCCTTTAAGAGGCTTGTATGCCCCGTGCCTCACTCTCTTTCTCTTTCCACTCCGGGGGGCGTCCCTTCCACCTCGCTCCGCAGACCTGCAGCTTGGCTCCGGGAAAAGGCTTTCACAGCTCGCTCTCTTTTGCACTCCGAGGGGCGTCCCTTATACTCATCTCCGTGGACCTGCAGCTCCGGGAAAAACTCTCTCTCTTGGCCCCAGGGCTTTACAGGCCGCGCCCCTTGGCTCGAACCTCCAGAACTCGAACCTTGTGTCTGCCTGCTTGCCTGCCACTGCCTCTCCGACAGTCGCCACTTCGGCAGCCACCACTTAGGAGAGAGCCAACCCATCGCCACAGAAACACCCCGTGCTGCGTGACACAGACCCTCCTCGCTGCTGGAGCCACCACACCTCAGGGGTTGCCTCTCCCTGCCATTGCCGCCACTTTGCTGTTTGCTTCAATCCCTCCTACCAGACCAGTAGGACTGTGCAGACTCTGGCTTTCCATGTGGTGCCCTGGTGTTTCACAACAGCTGCGAGTTCTTTGTTCTGCCTCTTCAAGAATCCACGTGGCCACCACCACCTTTGAACACTGCTGCGGTGTTCATTTGCTTTCGCTCCTGATCTGTGGTTAACCCTCACCTCTCCATCCCACACAAAACTCCTTAATATTTCATTGGTTCTTTTTCTGTATATAATATTTTTTTGTTCTAGTGTTATTAAACTTTGTTTCAGTTTTCCAAATGTTCAGAGGTCTCACAAATTCTTCTTTCTTCTCCTATCTCTGCTTTTTAACTCTTTCTTCCAGTGCTGGAGAGAGGGGTTTAGAGATAGGGAGGACACGTCTCCAGAATTGGCTTACCTCAGCCAAACCGTTGACACTGTGAGAGTAGAATTCTCCATGAATCTTAATCAAAACACGTAAACATAATCCTTTGTAATGGATGTCAACTATTTAGAATATTTTGTTTTCATCTGCATAAATTATTTTTTTATTCTGGAAATATTTTTTATCTGAAGTAATAACTTCCAATATCTATTTTCAGGAGATATATTCTGTAAAAAAACATCAAAGATTTGGGAAATTCTTTGAATACTTCCTTTCTGAAAGGACTCAGAGTCAGTGGTTTGTGACGATGATGTCCTAAAGAATGCATTTAGAAATGGATCACTGGAACATTGTTTTCTTTTAAATATGAATAGGAAGAAGACAAAAAAAATTGCTAGCCTGAATTTATCTTATTTTGCATAAAATCAATACATTTACTTCCTTTTTTTTTTTCTTCTTCTTCCCCATTCCTCAGTCTTCACCAACTCGGAGATTTGGAGTGGGAGGGGTATGGGGAGAATTTTACTGGTTTTGTTTTATAATCAATGAATGTGGCTCTAGAAGCAGTATTTTAATTATAGACAGCTGTCACTAAACAAAGAAATAAACAAAACCCCAAAGAAACACAAATCAAATCATTGCTGTTGCTAGTTAATCAAAAAGGAATGGGAGATGTTCTTACCTATTAGCCCCATATGGACATTTCAGATAACTCAGGACATCTCAGTCAATGCCATTATGTTAAAAAGTAGTAACTGAATGACATCACAAAATTTAGGTATCTTAATGACAAGCTGAGTATCATTGTTAAAATTAACAGTGTTAAAATTAAACATTGTTAACATTGTTAAAATTAAAGTCTGGAACTGATTTTTATTCATATTGTTTCAAAGTCCTTGGAACAACAACATTTAGTTCTAGATCAATAAATGGTTTAAGTTTAGTGCCTTGCAACAGACCAGACCTGAACTTTTTTGAAAAACACAGACCAATCAAAAGCTTTCAGTCTTCAATAAATCTTAAAATCCTTCTATATTATCACAAATTTAGTCTTAAGCAAGAGGACTTCTAGTGCAAATATTTCCTCCTTTAATTCTGCTACATCACATTTGACCTTGAATCAAGCAGTTATTAACATATCTTCTATAACATACGGTGAACCTAGTGGTATCACAACTATTTCCTGTTTTCAGTAAGGTTGTTCCTGCTAGATCATAAGGCAGTACACATCAATTCATTACTTTAGTATACTAATTCACAATACTTTTCTTTCTAATGCCCCGAATACAGATGTGTGCAAAGGTGCCCCTCTGGTTTTACAACAGCTGTAGCACAAAATGCAGACCAAAAGGAGAGAGATCTTTGAGCTGCCTTTAAGCCACCCAAATTTCAGACTAGGAAAGGTCATTAAATGCTTCAGCTGAATTGTATTTTTGCATAACTATACATAGACTTGGCAGTATTTTGGAATACCTATAGCACTGCGATAAATATAAATTCCCTATCCTGACTGTTTTTCTTGTGAAGGAACCTGTGTCGTTATTTTTACCCTAAAACTACTTACTGCTGCTGCACAATACAAATATTGTCCTGAAGAACCGTAGCTTTATTATAGGCATGACGTGCTACACTAGGAGCTCCGACCATCATTTCTATTAGAATTGTTGCATGATGATCAAACACAGGGTACTGTTTATTGTTATTCATTGTAGTACAGGTAATAAACAGTTGATTGCTTTAATAAAGGGACACTTGAAATAACAAGAACTAAATTCCAAAGCAAAATGAATTTGAGAAAGAATCCCAAATTTGTGGATGGTTACCCACAGTGTTCATTTATTGAAAACTGCATTCCTTGCAGATGTTATGATCCATGATCCAAAGCCGAGTTAATATTCTAAACATTAAGAAGAATAGATTTGTATCATGAAGTAATGAAGTGCTTTGGTTTAAAGTAAAATTCATTTTGGAGGAAATTATTTTGGAGGATAGCACAGCAAGAATTCAAAAGTTCAGTGCTGGTTTAGTTCTCTAGTTCAGTAACAAGCGAAGCAATTCAGAGGTGTCCTCCAGTGAAAATAGTTTACAGGTTCTTCTGCACAAGTTAACTTTCAGCATCAGAAATGTGCTTAAATAGACCACCAGCCACTACAAGATTGTCATCCATGAGTGGCAGTGTAACATCAGATTCATAGCAGTGTTGTTACTGCTGTGCCTGTTAGAATAGATAGAAAATAACAAAGAAAAATATTCCTTTTTTCCAGGTAATTTATTTCAGTATTGGTACAAAGACTATTTTCCTGACCTCTGGAGACAGTGAAAACTGTCAACAACTGGAATGCTTCAGAGCTGCAAATGATCTGAATCTTAAATACTGCTTTTGAAATAAAATCTAAAATGTAAGTCATGACTATAAGGCAGAGATAACCATTGTGTCCTAGGTCAGTTTAAGTCTAGTGTTCCACAACTGATGTACTTAAACTATTCTCATTTCAGATTAATTGTACTCTTCAGTCTCACCACCTCTACCAACAGATTTCCAAAAGTCCTTAGAAAACAACATATTTTTTGTTCTGTGGAACGAAAGAAATTTATAGCAGCAAAAATTGTTTGTACTCCCTGTTTTCTACAAAGCCTCAACGTCAAGTCTTAAGAATTTTATATTGAATTTTATTTCATATATAACTAAATTTTTCAGGAGATGGGGAGAGTGGGAGCCTCAACCTAACTTTCTTTAAATCCTTAGTTTTCTAAATCTTATATTGCCTTCTTACTTATCTGTGATAGTAACTGGAAAGAAATTATATTAGACTTACCAGCCCTTGGACATTTGCGCATACTCTTCTACCGTGTGCAAAATGTCAGAGACAACTTTCTGATCCTCATCACAAGCTGCACCTTCCTTCAGGACACATCCACCTGCTGCAGCATGGGGTCCTCCATGGGCTACAAGTGCATATCTGCTCCATCATGGTTCTCCATGGACTGCAGAGGGACAACCTGCTTCACCACAACATCTTCCATGGGCCTCATGGGAATCTCTGTTCCAGCACCTGGAGCACCAACACCCCCTCCTTCTTCTCTCAACTTAAGAGTAACAGGGCTGCTTCTCACACTTTTTTTTTCACTCGTCACTGCCTGTTCAAGTGTTTTGCTCTTTCTAAAATATATTTTCACAGAGATGCCACCACTTGACTGATGGTCTTAGCTGTAAAATACATTTTGCTAGAAAATCACTTCATACAAAACCATGATTTTTTATAAAAAAGTGGTGGCAATAAAAACATGCTGCTAAAGAAATGGAAAATCCACCAATACTTAATTACAATACATGCTTTCAGTTTGCCTTCTTTCTTCTGAAGATCTGGGGAGAATATTTGGCATAAGACATCATTGTTTTTTAGGATGACTGTGGATGTGGCTAACTTTCTGCAGGCAAACAGCACTTTCCTTTGTTACGTCACTATCCTTTTGTGTTAAATATAATTGCGCACTGTATGATGCTATGAAATATCACCAGTGACAAATTCTGAAACCGTCAATAGTAGATAAAAATCTGGAGACACAAAACAATATGCTTTTACCAATCAAGATACTGGTTAGTCACCGAAATTAGCACTCCATACATGCTCTTCCTCTTGTTTCTTAGAGAAGAAATTGCAATAAATATCTTTTAATTGGTTTATTTTATACCTGTTTAGAGATCTTCATGTATGTTCAGGCTTTTGATCCCAACAGCAGCTGACTTGACATTTGCACATACAGCAGCAGCATACTTTTCCTGCTGTTACTAGACTTAACGGTTTCACGATCTGTGAGTCAGTGACCTTTGCAACTAAATTCAAACCTTCAGCGTTTCTCATAAAAATAATAAAATAAACTCAGAAGAAAAGAATACTTTCCTGCTTACTCGTGAACCTACAGAATATATGATAAAAATGTTAGTATCAGAATAATTTAAGCACAGGCTGTGTAGTCTAAGGGGGAAAAATTAAGAGGCAATAGGGAAAAATTAAGAGACGTGTCATGCAGCAACACATCTGAGAAACAAAAAAGACTACGATCAGAAATTTTTTGAAAAAAATATTCCCGGCACCATGAATGTACCTGTAGTAACACAGAACTGATATATCTGGTTTTGAAAGGCTGTATCCTTGTAAACCAAATTAGAGTGGGTTTCCTGTAGATGAAAGGACAAAAAAGTTGTCCTGGGTCCAACATGGTGGAACCAGA
>NW_010396264.1:0-43451 GCF_000710305.1 Buceros rhinoceros silvestris
TTGATTCACATGGAAAATTTGATCTTTTAAAGAACCGTTTTAGTTTTCCAGCTCCTCTGCTACTATGGAGAATAGCTGATCCTCCATGAATATTTCAGCACTTCAGAACAGATGCTTTAACGTTTTGACATCAAATAGAGTTCAGCCAACAAAAAGAGAGGGAGAAAGCGCTCTCGACGTGTGATTCAGGAGCACTCGCAGCCAATTTACCACTTAGGTAACAGGCGTTTAAGAGATTTCCTATCCTTCCCCGGAATGAGAACAAACTTTACTGATCCACGGACCGGGAGAGAGGGAAAACTGCTGGAAAAGAAACTGCGAGGCAATAAACTGACCCCGCCGTACGCAGGCCGGCCTAAACCCCTTAAGCTGCCGCGTCCGGCGCTGCGGGGGAAGACCGAAAGAGCCCATGGAACCCAGCTGACACAGGACAAGCAGAAGAGCCTTCCTTTCCTCCCCGCCTTCTCGCCCATCCCACCTCTGCGGCTCCCTGCCAGCCCCCTACCCAATAAATAAACTAGTAAGAATACAACACGGAATGTGTATGTATGTAAAGGCAACGACAAGCGCAGCGGAGACAGCACCCAGCCAAAACACAGCGTACTCCAGCCCGCAAAGTTTCTAGCAAGACCTGTTAGTGCAAGGACTGAATAAAGGAATCTGGGTGCGGAGATCAGATCAAGCCCTTCCCCTCTCTGCGAGCAGCCGTAATTGGATTGTATCCAGTCATATTCCCTGTCATTGTATTGACTTTCGCTCTCTTGGATGATATTATCGAGATCACTGAACCCCTCTGCTGATCTGGCTGTCAAAAGGCTCAGACAGGAGCCCCCGGCCTGGAAAACGTGCATCAGCCAAGATAATTTGAAGTGAAATTTTCATTTTGACAGTAAACCCCTCAATTTCTAAAGGCTCTGCACCCGGAGAGCTCGGTGGCAGGGGGAGGCTTTACAGAAAGCCCACGTCTTAAACTGAAAAGGGCAAAAGAACTCGAATTAGTTGTAATAGATAAAAGGGCAAAAATAAAGAGTCAAGGGTACTTGACAGTAATAGCGAAAGTGGAGTCTCCGGGGAGAACGATCTCAGCTAAAGGCTGGGCCGGCAGGAATTTTAATGCAGCCGGGGCGGCCGGCGAGCTTTGCTTCTGAAACCCTTTAGACAAAGCAAATTATTTTCAGCCAAACTAAGGAGGTGAGGGTGAAGGAGGCGAGGAAGAGGGAAGGGAGGAAAGGCGAGTGTTTAGGCTGCCCTCAAACCATTGGCAGAGGCAGGCGGGATGGGGCGGGGGGGCACCGCAGCCTGCAGCGATGGTAATGGTAAAGCCGGGAGGTTTGTGTGTGCAAGCCTGGCAGCGTGTGCGGGGACAGGGTGAGGTGACCCTGGCTCTCCCGGTGAGCTTCGGCTGCCGTGTGGCAGAGGCTCTGTGGGGTGGGAGGGGACTTCAGTCTTGCTCCCGACACAGCGCCAGCCGAGCGCGTGTGTGAGACTCCGTGCGCCTGTGCTGGGAGAGGGCTCCGCCGCTGAGCAGCCACAAATCCCCTCCGCCCCCGCCTTCTGCGCAGCGCCGGGCAGCCGCCCGCCGTCCTGGGCTGGCAGGGGACGGCTTACACCCCGCGCCGTTGTCGATCATTACTGCCCGTCGTGGGCTCGCTCAGTAGCGCGATTTGGTCAGCTCCTCATCTGGGAGGCAATCCCTCACCCCCAGGGCTTACAATTAAGGCGATATCACTGCGGGCAGAACACAGGAGCGGTGAAATATCAGAGGCCAAAAGAAAGGAGGATCAAACCTTTATCCCTTCATTTTCGTGTCCTTGTCGTTATAAAACAAGTTTGAGTAAGTTTATGTCTGTTATATAACAAGCCCAGATCCCTCCGGACCGTGGGGCTGGCCGTGTGTCTGTATGCCCTCACACGCATCAATCCATTACCGATCCTGAGATGAGACCGTATAAATTATGGGGGAGGGAAAATAGTTTCTTGCTTTGGTACACGAATCCTGTCCCTAGATCAGCCGTCAAAATGCAGAGGTCTTTCAAATGGGTTACGGGTTTCCTGTTGTCGGTTTTTTGTTTGGTGCTTTGGTTTTATTTAATTACGAACAAAAGAGTGTGAGAAATTAATTTTGCTATTTCATTCAATACGATAAGTCAAAGATCAGGTTCAGCTGCTTTAGAGAAGACTATGGGGCTGAAAGGGAAAGCTTGTATGGCTGTACGAAGCAGAAATATAAAGGCAGAATGAGAAAGAAAGCGAGGAGGGAGAAAAAAAATCATAGAGAAACGGCTTGAAACTGAGAGACTCTAAATCATTCAGCCGTGGCAAATTCAAACACACAAAGGAGGGGATGCTAAATTAACAGTGCTTTTTACATAGAGCCCAAATAAAACTGTAATCAGCGACGCGTTACTTTTCATTAAGCGAGTTTGACAGCAGCATATTCAGCCTCGACAAGGGAACAGGAGCCAAGAAATATACGGCTCTCCCAGCCCGAGTCATAAGATAATTCCTTAAGCTCCATTAACAACTCTTAGCCGCAGGAAATGGTCTCCCTGAAAACATCTCCAAATCTAAAAGCTTTATCGACCTCTCAAACCTCTGCTGATGGTTCTGTTTTTTTAAAAAAACTTAGAGGCGAGACGCCCAGCAAGGTAATAGACTTTGACACAACACCTTCTTAACTAGAGAGAGAGAGGCAGGGAAAACGAGACCTTAAATGATATTTAAAAGGCAGCCAATTAAGATTTAAAATGATTGTCTCCTGAGATTATGCATGCGATTTATGTCATCTACTTTTTTCCCAGGCATGCATGCAAAATTGCAATGGGGCATATTGCCTGTTCCTTAAATAATAATAATAATAATAATAATAATAGAAGAATCAGTAGCAATTAACAATCTGTAACTATCTCATAAAATTGTAAACTCTAATTTAGGAAAGGGCTAGCTTTAGGTAACCTGATTACGGAACACCTTGCAACAGCCAACTTATTTATAGGTGCCTAATTAAAACACAGATAGGTGAAATGATACACATGTTTTCTATTAATGTTTAGGAGCACATTTCTTTTTATCCAGAGTGCGTATTTGACTATTAAAGTCTCATAATGGGGTCATAGCCACAGAACCCAGCAGCTCCTTCCCATCACCCACATGAAAAGAGGTGTCCAAGGAGACTTTGTCTCATCAAGACTTTGAACATTATACATTTTAAAGATATAATGGTTCAGAAGGAGACTCTGACTTAGTACAGTCTTTGATACACATTTACCTTCTCCATTTAAATCTGACCTTCAAATAATATGAAGGCTCGAGTGTGCAAAAATGTATCCAGTTAAATGCCAAGAAAAGAGTTAATGCTCTTGTACCATTTCACGCAGAAATCCTGGAAAATAAAATATTATAACTCAATGATTTTGTGAGACATCAGAAACTGTTTCAATGAGTGTGATTTATAGATGAATGGGGAGGAAAAGGCTCATTCAATCACCACTGTATTTTGGCTGAAGCATGTATGTGTCCTCTTAGATGAAGTTAGAACTGGCTACAAAGCAATGACCTTCAGTCTGAGCCCTGTATCTCTTGAGGTTTGTGCATGTAACTTTTTTACATAAAAAAGTGAAGAATAGAGGGATGTTAATGGTCAAATTCTACACTTTGATTTGCCCGATTAAAAAAAAAAAAGTAATAATTACACTTGCCCTTAAAGAGGAAGTTATTTTTAATGAAATGGCTAATGGCCAAAATGCAGGTCCTGAAAGTCTGACATCTGGCATATTTTAACTCACATTCGCTGTCAAAGAGGCTGTGAAGTGCTTAGGGCTTATGGGAAGGATTCTCTTCATATTCTTTGTGAAGTGGCATTACTGCAGAAAATAATTCCAGATTTGTAGGCTCCCAAAAAAGCACGTTTTATATACACACCAACTGCATAAGTCTGGGGGCAGTTTAATACACAAGCCATCCATCACCAGTACTGTGTGACTATATAGCAAAACTAACCTTAATCTGGCTGAGAACTTGAAGATGCATTTAGCATAACATGAAGAATGGAGGGAAGTTGGGAGCCATTCGAAAGCAAAAGATGATGATTGTTTCCCAGTGTTCCCTCACCCTACTGGGAAATGTGACCAGGTTCGGGGAGGAAAGAAAGAAGACCTAGAGAGAGTGTATATACGCAAACCCTGCTGGTATCCTGTTTTCCACAGTGGGGAACACCGTCTGGGCAAGAGAACTGCAACTGACCTACTTACAGGGCTCAAGAGCTATTTCTTGTCCATCGCAGCTTAAGGAGAGCATGAAAATGAAGGAAATATCTTGAAGGAAAGTGTTCTTTTCCGATACAAATAAATGAAATTTTTTTTGTCCTTGATTTGGCTAGACAAAATGAGGGCATAAAAATCTTTTTCTTCTCAGTTTTACTTCTATTTCCATTCTCCAAATGAGCATGTCATTATTTAAATTTTGAAATGGATGGATTTCAGTTGCAGTTGGTATTTTGTCAGTGGTTTCCATGGGATCATAATCAGGCCATTTTTCAAAGAATACCTTAGAACTCCTTTCTGAAATACTGCCAGGGATGATGGTGGTGATGAAATGGAACTGAGGAAACACCTCCCTCCAGCATTATTTCTTTGATGTATATGGCTCCTATGGAATGTCAAAAATCAACCAATTAAAAAAAAATTGCACCTGTGATCTCATAAAATACTTTCCTCCATGTATCCTATTGTGAAACAGGATTAAAACACTTGCTAGAAAATAGAACAAAGTTAAATAACCAATGCTTTGACTACATCCTTATGACAGGAGATGTGTTACGCCAAAGGCAGATGAGTCTTCTAAAGCTTTGTGCTCAATCATGTTATCTATTGATACTGCACTTGTAATAATTTGACATCTTATTCAGAGTAAATTCTGTTGTCCTCAATCTGAAGGTACTCAGCTAACTAACAGTCTCACTATATTAGTATTTTTAATATATTAGCATAAGAATGATGCATGTGACAGCGATGTCATGTAAGTCAGCCCGGCTGACATCAGCTGCTGGTAGCCACATGAACAGAATGTTTGGGGTTTCAGGCTTTATGCCATTAGGTTGCCATCTTTCTGAATATACCATCGTCTTCTCCTTGACCTTGTGACACAAATGGCTGGTGGCATATTAAGAATAGGAGGTAGAAGCTGGGATCTCTTGCTGTCACTGCAAGTAAACGTGACAGATAACTTTTAGACCAATGTCACACCTGTGATCAAGTATAGACTACATTAGTTTTTTGAGTTTGATTTGCCACAAAGTCTGGTGTACGCAATTTAATTCTTTGTTTACAGCCTTCACAGAGAAACAAATGACAAACTGCTCAATTAGAGGAGCAATCTCATAATTGTACAGGTAAAAATAAACCAGATCTTAACCAGCCTGGACAGTTTTGTAGCTAATTTACTGCAGGTTTGGCTCATGCCAGCTCAAATAAACAATAAGTAAAAAAGTAGTATATCCATGTTGGTTTTACTGGGAAACAAAGGTGGGAAAGTTCCACCATGTCATAAGGGTCACTGGAGAAAAAGAAGCAGGGAATGGGGAGTTGTTGTGATAGGAATAGAAACTTTTTATTAAGTCCGTGTGTCAACCCAGTATTGATTTCTGCCTTCGTTTACACCAGATTTAGTCAACCATAACTCAGATTGACTTCGTTAGAGCTTCTCCATATCAGAGAGCAGGAAGGATCCTTGCACACAAAGCTCACTTGGGTAAAGGATAGTGCTGACACAGTTCTGCATGTAAACCTGGAGGTTAGCAACACTCACAAAGTACATAAAGGAATCTCACACTACGTAACCAGTTCACATTAAGGATTTTAGTCACATAAATTGAATGCTTTACTCATGTAGGCCAGTTAACATTATTTTGCTTCTGTATTAAATCAAGGCAAATGGAATTTAAAAATGTGGAGGGCAAAAGTCAGATTTCCAAACATTGCCAGGTCTACCTTCAGACACGTTCACTAAGCCTCTTCTCTGACACTAATGTAGGAGAGAGAAACATCAGGAGTTTTTTCCTCATCTTCCCACCTGGAGGAATGCAAACACTCTGTTGGGTGACAGATCTGTGAATGAAACAAGGAAGGATACATGCTCTTCTCCCATTTGCTGCTGCACAACCCAGTCAGTAAACTGGCAGTAACCTGTTCAGATACAACTATTCTCTTGCTATGCACAAATCTTTGCTGCTGCTCTTCCTTTGCCTGAATTTTCCTTTTCTAGAAGAAGTGATGAAAGAGAAAGAAAAATCTGGTAGGAAGAAATGTCCTTTACTAGAACCAGAGATCACACAAGATATAAGCTCATGCCTGACACTGTGGACAGGAGGTATTGTCAGTACTGGGCTGAGTTCTGCAATTGTGAGCAACTGTGTAATACAAAGGTACTGATGGAAACAGCCACAACACCTCCATTCTACACATTTCATGAAATAAAACTTTTTCCAAGATCCTAAAGGAAGACTTTTTATTTAAAATGAAGGACCTAAAAAACTCAAATTGTAATGTCCTATAAAAAACCCAAGAGATAGTGTCAATTTTGCAAATTGACCGGAGTGCGGAAGTTTCCATAAAAAAATGCTCATGTGATTCTGAGAAATGAGCCTTGTTCCACAGTAAAAGCAATCCAAAAGGGCATGAACACCAAATCCTGAACCCAAATTATGCATGAACAAGATGCACAAACCAAGCCTGAATTATTCCCTAATACACAATGTCTCATCTTTTCCTGTTGTGAATCTCTGTTACAAAAAAGAAAAGGTGAAAACCAAGCAAGCAAACAAACAAGGCAGAAACTGAGTTAAACATCAAGGAAATAGGATTTCCTAGTTGCTGAACAGGTATGATAGAAGTCTGGGAGGATGGGATTGCATACATATAGTACGATTAAAATGAAAGCAAACATGATCAACAAGTAATGCTGCAGTCTCTTGAAACATGGCCATCAGTTCTTCCTGCAAACACCAAATTTCTGCTTTTGGAAAGGCTTTAATTAGCTATGCACACACAATTCCCATGCCATCCTTCTCCAATTAATAACACCCAAACAGATAGGCTTGACATGGTATGTACACAACAGTGCCACAGAACTAATTTATAGCTGCCACTAATCCAAAGCTGCAGTTCCTTAATCCTGAAGATTTCTCAATCCTGAAGCATCAGTGGGACAACTGTCTCACTGAAAGTTCCCAGTTTTTAATCCAGGCAAAATGTGTTATAACATCAGTGTGGAGACCTGTGTCACAATGCATGAGGAAATCAGTTTATTTACTGACCGTCCTCTCTGATCAGTCTCCCATCAGGATTATTTGGGCTGAATTTGAGCCTGGCATTCTGCCTTTCAGAGTTGATATCCCAACCCCTTCACAAATGCCCCAAGTGTTTCACAACTGAAGTGCAGGCTTGGCCCTTGAAGGCAGAAGAGGCTTGGTACTCCTGAGTGTGAAGGACCCGCAGGCAGGGGACAATGTGGTGTGTCTTGAAGGCTTCTCAGTACCGCTCCCAGGACTGCCACAGAAAGGATGCAGTCCATTCTTAATCAGCTGTGAGGAACTGCTGACATCCTTCTCTCTCTAATCCCAATGGCAGAGCAGATCGTGACAGAGCGGGCCAGGGACATATTATGTTGAGATGCATCATTTACAGGAGAGTGGTAAAATGCAATGTTCTGTTCACTAAGAGCATGTTCCCAAATTTAATACAAAGTCAGCTGAGCACAGGAAGAAATTCTGCAGACCAAGAGATAACAGCATTAGTTTTTTCCCAGTCAATGGCAGCTATGTGAGGCTATGTATATGGGAGAGCCACAGAAGTACAGATGAAGAAGATTCTTATAACAATAGCTGCAGAGATTCCCATTTTGGGCTTACCTTGTTTCAGCAGGTATGCCCCTGGGGTTGGTATTTTAAAGCAGCTGGGACTCTAGGTCGCCAGGAGAATGTGACAGGAAGACCTTGGTGGTTACAAGTCCTTGATTGCTGCTGTCACAGAGGTAGCTGACTGGTAGGCAGACAGCTGTTCAAATAGGACAACATTAAGAACAGGTTGTAAGGAAGTGTTTTATTTTCATTCCACTGCTTTTAACTACTATAAATTCTTCAGACATTGAGACGTAAGGAGACAAGGTTCTCAGCCTTCTTAATCCTGATTAATGCTCTGCCAGAAGGAGGTAATGCATTAATTGCTTGTGATCTGGAAAAAGATAAGTCCCTGACTTTGCATATGTTACCAAAACTCAGTCAGATAACGCTGTCTTAAAGGCAGGCTTTGGCACAGCTGTCACCAGTGCTCTTTCCTGAACTGAAGAATGATGTGTGGCCATTATTATTGCATCCAGTTTCAAATAAAGGATGCCTACTTCCTCAAAGCTGGAGCAAAGAGAGTGAATCCACTCCACGTGCAGATTCAAGTGCAAGATAAAAATTGAAGATACTTTAGTGTAGCATACCCTATGCCACCAAATCTTTCTGTGGAAAGAGTAAGCCCATTAGAGGCATGATTTAAGAAACAGAGACTGGACACACAGTAACTGCACTCTGCACAGAGACAATATATGCTCTTAATCAGCAACACGTTTTCTAACAGCTTCAGCAATGACAGGCTGCCAGGTGTTTTGGGCGCTCGGATTAAAGGCTAGGCAATTGGGGGCCAGAAATGGGGTTAATCGCTTTTGGCCGTTTTGCTACCTTTGGAGTTGTACCTGCAGCACATTTCACTTCATGCTGCTGATGCTCTGTAAAGTGGTTAAGTGGGTCTTTTACCCTTCTAGATCTGGGCCTTAGCACTTGCATAAGAACTACTGTGGAAAAATTTTGGTCAGACTAGACTAGGGCATCCCTTCCCCCATTTGCTCCTCTGCAAGGTCCTGAAAATTCTGATTTAAGAAACTGGCAGTTATGCAAACTGTATCTACATGAAATTTGCTTTAAAAGCCCAGAAGTTCAATATTTTGTTCCTCTTGAATGCTGATTCCTCCTATCTATCTGTTGTAATGCCCATTAGATCTTGGCCCCGACCTTTTGAAGAACGTAGGAAGAAGTAAGGATCACAGAAGCTGCTCTCTCTCAAACTGTGACCATCATACATGTAATTTTCTTTAAAGAGCATAGGAACTGAACTTGCCTAACACGTGCATACCCAAATGCCAGTCATGGTCTATAGTGTTTAAGACAGTTTGCCAACATTAAGACCACAGGCCAGGAGAGAGGTGAGCTAGTAAGTCAGGGTGAGGTTGTTGCGCACTGGGAAAGCTGCATGATAAATCATGCATAGTACTTTATCTCACCTTATTAGTTCAAGAAATGTCAATTTCTTGGTAATTATTTATATTGGTTATGTGAAGGAAAAAACCCCACTTGCATGATGTCTAATTTGCATGTACCTCTGTAAGTAGAAATAGAAGTGTTTCCACCAGACATACTAAAGCTTCTGTATTTTTTTCCTCATTCTTTTAATATAAATATTTGAGCTTAGTCCCTAACATGGGCATGTCACCAAAACCTAAATGAATATCAACTAGTTAAGCTGCACATTTTAGTTGTGATAAAATTCAGTACATTTCATTTATTTTTAATAAATGCAAGTATGGCATAAGATAAAAACTATCTGTATACTTTAATACATATGGACAGACACATACATTTACAAAGCTTGCTTAAGTAGTTTTCTCATTTTCTTTCAAAGTCCCCAAAGGATTCAAATGACATACAGCAAGAATTCTTTTAAGGTAATCATCTAAGAAAAATTAAGCAGACAGAAATACGTGGTTGTTGACTGTAAGACCAGTGAGTCTGTTGCGAACACCCAGTCCGTACCGAAATGGGTTTTTATTCTTTCTAATATGTTTTTTCCATTTGGTATAAGACGTGTGCTTTCCATATTAAAATCAATGTGAAGTGTGTGCACGTTGAGTGGTAAGATGATTGGTTTTGAAAACACTGAGTAAAATTTCCTACTTCCAAATTTAGGATCAGGTATTTTGAAATAAATTTTCTATTAGCAACTCCCAAAGTTACAACTGGAATACAATTTGTATTCAGCCACAGCAGTCCCACCTAAAGCAAAGACAACAGCTACTTCAACTGAAAGTTGAGGCTCTCACTTTTTACAGTTGACATGCTTGCTTCCATTTTTAGATTTCTTTGAGAATATAAACCAACAAAAAAGCAGATGGGCTTTTATGCTGCCATTTCTAGTCATTTTTCATTCTTCACTGCTCATGTTTTAATAATTAGCACAATTCAGACCTTGCAATGTTTTTAATGCCCCTAGGAAAGAAAGTATTTACACTAAAAAAGTTTTAGTTTAATTATAATGCAAATAATCAACAAACCATTAAAAATTTACGTATTTGTCACAGAAAAGCAATTTTACAGTGGACCAGTAAAACCAGCTGTTACAGTATTATAACTGAAGGGATACTACGATACTGTGACCAAAAATCTTAAGGATTATTTACTCTTTAGACATTTTTAGGTGTGTAAGTGATTCATAGTTAACCTACTTGTCACAAGCATGATTTTCAAAACTGGGCACTCAGTAACTGCCTGCAGTTTTACTGGGGGTTTTGCTGAGCCCTGCAACACAATCCCCCAATGATGGTACAGCCATTGGTAGTCAGACTAATGTTTTGATTCTACGGAACAATAATCTGCTTTTAAAAATTTCTCCAAATGCCGGCCCACCTATTTACAAGCTTGATAAGCTGGAATACAGCAGTTTGGGAATCTGAGGATTGTGAACATCCAGAGAAATTCAGACTTTATAGATATAGGTGGATTCTTATATATTGTTGACTTGCCATTACATATGTTGTAGGTATTTGACAGTTACATACTGTACATAATTAATTAAGTTCTTTTCTCCGTAATGTACATGACCTGGTTGTAATTTTCCCAAATTAGATAATTTTTCATAATTATTCATCATATCATTTATATGAACAAATGTCAGGCTATGGTTTGTCTACAAATGCAGAGCTGCATCTTCTGGTATGTGTGATTGACCATGTAAATTAACTCCCTCACCCCTTCTCTGGATACCCTTAGCTTTATAAATGTGAGCAAAACCAAAAAACATGTCTAAGGCTTTGAAATTTTAAGGGAAGACAGAGAGCACCTTAAGCAGAAAAAGGAAGAAGGTGCAGGAAATTTGGGACAGCTTATAATTTTCCTGTCATTATTTGCAAAACTTTTATTTTTCAAAGGATTCTGTTTGATTACACTAATAGACAGCAGATTAACAAATAGCTTGGTTCCTTTCAGACACATTGAAGTCAATGGAAGCACATGATTTTAAATATTTAAAAAATCTTGGGCTGCTTTGCAGTAACTAAAATGGCAACACATCTCATCCTAACCAAAGAAAGTATGTGTCTTACTGCCTCATCTCAGATTCTTATTTTTAAAACTTCGGTTTTTCATTGTGCTCCATAGACAGTTTGTTCTGCATAATGAGAAGAGTGGGAAACCCAACTGCAGGTGAGTGAAAAAAAGAAGTGTTTCACCTAATCAACTTGAACCCCCCCTATAGCCAGTGGAAAGAGATGCTTCCTGTGGCAGGTCCTCTGACCTTCAGCATCCATGATGGGTTAGAGGAATCCCACTCAGGGTCCTGCTGTGAATTTAGGCAAATGATTTTCGGGGCTTTTCTCTTCACTGGGTATTCACTGGCTGCTACTTCATTCTAAAAAATCGGTCATGGATTCAGGTCTAACAGAATGCAGGTCTTTGATTTTTTTCAATAGCAACCTGAAAGAAATGCCAGGAGCTGACCTGTACACGAACAGAAGGCTGTTTCTTTGTTTCTCCCTGAACAGCACTCTCTGTTGAGTTGTCCTGTATCTTTTGATCTGGACCTTCCACAAAGCGATAGTTAAGAGGGAACAACATTAATCTTCATAAGTAAAGCTGGGAAGTACATATCCTACACATGCGTTGAACTAAGGGAGACATTGCTAGCATACCTCCCCAGCCTGCAAGGCTTGCTATCAGCATCATGCAAACCTAACTGGCACGCTGCTACTTCTTCCCTTTCCTAATAGCTTGCAACTGTGGTGGCTACTCAGGCTGTGTGATACAGTCTTTCCTCTGATACACCACAGAAAGCTTCAAAGTGGAACGCCACAGAAATAAGAAGGGTGGATTAGTTTCCTTCCATGCACCATCATCTTCTCTTATTCTCCCTCTTCCCCATGCCTTTTATCGCTCTTCTAGTTCTACATTGGCACTGTTCCCACTAGCTCTGCTGCTGTTCTTTCTCCCTCTCTCAGTCTCTCACCATTACTGTTCTGCATCCTTTTGTACCTAAAGAGACTTTCCTTAATCTCATTTCCAATTTCTCCTTTTTTTTAATTAAATTCCATTCAGTCATAACAGTAGTAGTCATAAACTGCTCCCAAAAGCTCCAAGTGGCTTCTCAGATGTCCATTCCCTTAAATGGCCCTGCAATAAGGCAGAAAAAAAAATTATGTATATCTACCCTGCTCACCACCTGAGGAAAAGGGGTACTTTGAACCTGACTGAGGAAGGCCAGCCATAGTAAGTGGGAAAACCTGCTACCAGCTCCTGACAAGCCATGTTCTCTTGTGATAACTTCATGGCTCCTACTCCTTCAGAGTGTGTGAACAGCTGTGTTGCAGATTATTGTCCACAGGCTGCATTCGCTCTGCACAGATTTGCTCACTGAATGGACACTGCTCAGGAGGGCTGTTATGAATCTGTCCTGAGCACCTCCCCCAGTTGCTTCTACTGCTCTGTTTAAGCAGCAGTGCTGTTACTCTGAATGGCTAATAGAAGGAAGAACTTACGGTCAAACACAGTCAAAGATTTTATTCAAAACAAGGGCTGAGCCCATCAGCATGCTTCAGGTGCAACAGAAGGAGCAACCAAAGCTTGGTTAAGCAGTAGAAGGACAAGAAGCAGGGAACAGGCTGCCCCCAGCCAGTCTGGGCAGGGGGAATTGATGTGTTGTGCCCAGTTTTTCTGTTGTTTCTGTAAGCCAACAGTTGTTTCTGTAAGTCAAAAGGCAGGGGCAAAGGTTGTCTCTGCATGAGCCAATCTAGCCCACTAAATCAGCAGAAAAGTAACCCATTAAAAAAAGATGACTATTATTTTTTTGCCTTTTTAGTGAGCTGATGTGAATGAGCAAAGGAACCAAGAAGTGTAATAGGAGGCAGAGGTCTGCAGCTGGAGGCAGAGACAGGGAGGAAAGAGCAGGAGAAGGAGGAGAGGAAGCAGGGATGGGACATACGAGATTTCCTCCTTTCGTCTGCTGTAAGACATTACGGGCTCAACTCTGTGAAGCTGCAGCCTTGGGGTTAAGTTATAGGTGCTTTTCAAGCTGACAGAATTGTTCAATGCTGCCAGAAGAAAGAAGTCCTCCCTGGTACAAGGTACCACCAGCTTTGCATGATCCTATCATGCAGTTGCTCGTAACCCATCTTGTCACTCCTCCTTTCCTGCAGGTTGTCTTGTGGAAAACTCATTTTCAGAAATCAGATCAGAATCAATTTAATAACAGAGAGTTTCAGAAAAGGGTTTTTGTGGAGTGGGTAACCTTGTGCACTCAGGGTTAATAATGACTTAATAATTCTGCCATGTTTGCTTTGCAAGTAACAGACACACTGACAAAAGATGACCAATTCAAGAGTGTGTAGGGGAGTCAGTAGGAAACAGGAAGCCGTCACTGATAAGAGCAAAAGAAGATATACTGGTTTTGTAATTTAAATAGAGGCAGAAAGCTCTATAGTGATGATACAAGGTTGGAATCATACAAACATCATCAAGCTCCTTAAGACACTTTTTTGCTTGTCTTTAAACCTGGGTCTCGTTTTTGCAATTTGAATATCTGTCTACATTTCACCACTTTGCAAAACTCTTTAGGGTATAAGTCCAAAAACTGAAGAAGCAGCAGAAACATGTGTCCTGCTCCTACAAGATGCAGTTCGTGGCTGTGTGCTTGTTCCTGGTACTGGGCCAGGCTCCCTGATGCCGCCAAGTTCCCAGGGCAGTCAGGGAGCTGGTTATAGTTTCCTGGTTATCTGAGTCAGCTGCTGCAATGTATATACACCAGATGACAATCATCCCACAAGGGACTGTTCCCCTAGCTAAGAATAGCTGGAGCAGTGAAAAGAGGGGACTATAAGGGAGGAAAGCTGTCCCAGTGTCTGCACTGAACGGACCAGGTTGCAGCTTGTACAGCTTTATCATAATTAATAACAAAAGTGATAGGACCGACAGGCCTGTAATCTTGGCAGCCCTTCAGCATCTGATCAGCCTTGTTCAGTATCTTTAAGTAACTCAGATCTAAAACACTACAGCAATCAGGCTCCTGTCAGAAGCAAAAGAGGGTGTTTCTGAGTCTGATCAGAATAAAAATTTTTTCTCCTTGGAATAATGTCACATAAACCGACTAACTTCCGAGTACAAAGAGCCCACCACACCCTTGGGGATGAGCTCAGAACAAAGGCTTGTGTTGTACCACCAAGACCCAGGACAGAGCTTAAGGACTTCTGCCTTTTCAGGAGTTTTTCTGCTCACAACTCTCACCAGGACTGACGATACCTCCTCCTTTGCCAGCTGGGTGGCACAGTGCTCAGCCAGCACAGGCCACCCCATGGTGCTAGGAGATACTTGCTCCTCCTGCCACCAGATCTGGTTCTTTTGCTTTTTCTCCATTTCAGTGTCAGGCATAGCTGTTAAAAATTTCAACTCTTCTTTCATTTAAATACCTGAAGCAAATACAGGTTTTCATTCAAGAAGCTTTTTGATAAGCATCTCTTTTTTTGATAATGATCTCTTTTCCCATGTAATTTAGTTCAGTAGAAAAACATGCACCATATTCAGCTCTTCAAGTCATACAAATAAATACTTCTATGCCCTCTATACTTTAAATAGTATGAATGGTAATGCTTAGTCTCCAGTGACAATTGTCGTTTGGGTATCTGCGCAAGACAAAGCAGCCAAACTGTCAAAAGGCTACTAGTTAAAAATGGCAAACTTCCACCTTCTGCTTCTGCATTCACTAAAAAAGATTTGCATGGTCGAGTCTATGCTGAACTCTAATTCCATTATGCAGTTGTTGTGTGAAAAGTAAAAACTCATTTTCTTCTTTACTGTTCTCAGGTTACTGGGTGATATACAGATATTTTAGTGCAGTATGGCAAGCCCATTTCTCCCACTCTTCTTTCCCAGGTAAGAGGGCCATTAACTTTCATACTGAGATGCAGCTGAAGTACAACCACTGTAGCTTCCTAATCCACAGTCACCTTTAATTTATCGTGTTACACCAGTAGTATTAGAAGTATTAGACTAATACTATGTATGACATGTTCTAAACTGTCCAAAGTTACAATGCCTATTCTGAAGAAATGGACAGTGTATTCTTACTGAATTAGTCGTGAAACATGAAATGTGGCTCTTTAATACTTGGGGAACAAAATAAGCATTTCATAACACATGGTCTCATTACAGAGGAGTTGTTCTCTACAGAAGACACAAGAGAGAAGTCTGAATAAAGACCGTGATGAATCAGAAAATGGGTAAGATCTTCTTTGAAAGATGGAACTCTTTAGCTCTGAGTGTAGGTTGGGGTCTGTAACCACCTGTAAGCCATCAGAGACTTGAGGCAGGAGTTACAGCCTGGGTTATGAAGTCAGTCACTCCAGAAACCTGGACTGACCTTCTGGCATTAAAGTCTGAAAATGTGAGTCAAAATATGTCTTGGTATATGTATTTGAAATTGGAAATCTGTTTTTCTTCACATATTGTGAAATGACTGATTTCTATCCAAAAGCCATGGGAACAGATAAAGCAGATTTTAGTTTTATGGCAGCTTTTACTCATGTCTTTGTATATGCATGCTATATGTATGTTACATAAAATATCTTCAAGTAATTTAGGCATGAAACAACATACTTTCTGTTCCTTTGAAACAGTGGTGATTCTAGTATCTTTCAATCCTCTTCTGATTTGAAGGCAAAAGGGTCTTGTTTTCCTCCTGCAGTAATCATGTAGGCTGCTCAGGTTGTATCCGCTTGCCAAAGTTAAGTATTTGTGCCTACCACGGTCATTGGACTATCAGATAAATAGACTGTCACAGCCATCCTACAGAAAAATATGAAGACTGTGGGGAGCATCTGCCAACTTACTGCTCCTTCTGAAAGTAGAATTTTTGGTTAGTCAATCAAGTTTTCACAGGAGATCAGCAATACACATGAATTAAAATCCCTGGCACATGTGTTTAAGATAATTTTTTCTTGACTTCCCTCTTAATTCAGACTCACCTATTCTTTTCAATAGTTCATTATATTTTCTCTTCCTTTTTCTTTTCATGTTTTGGTCTACTTTTCACAGGTTTCCAATTTTGTCATGTCCCAAGTGGAAAGTAAATATAAGGACTTCTTTGCCCCTCCTTGGAATTGCTCAGATGTCTCATTAAGATGAGCGCATTCTCATTTTCCAAGAGAAAAGATCATATTTTAGTTTTGATGTTTCCAGCATAAAATCTCGAAGTGTCATTAATGGTTCTTCCAAGCTCACAAGCAAGAACTATTAACAAAATTTTGACATTTTTGCATTTTCTTTTGACAATTTCCCAGTTAATTGATCATTAAGGCAGAGATCACACTTGTGCTCTGTCCTTGTCCCTCACAGACACAAATCCCTTTAAGGCACCAGTCCCCCCCAAGACACACACACACGCTCGCACATGCACACACACGCAGAGTCTCTTCAAGGCTCCTTGATCCTCACAAAGAGCCAGGCTGGCTGAACCTCCAGCCTTTGGGCAGGAAGAGATTTCCTGCCCCCCCGCCCCCAGGTGGGAGCTGTTGCATTTGGCAGAGGAGAGACAGACCCGGCAAAGTCCCCCTGAGTGCTCCAGCTGCCCCAGCAGGACAAGCTGGATGCTGCGCTCCAGGGGACCAACAGTACAAGCACTTCAACAAGCACTGGAGCCCTGGCCTGTCCCAGTGTCAGCCAAGGAGCCTGTGCCATGGCTTGCAGGGCGCTTCTGCTCCCAGTAACTGTGTGAATGCTCACAGACAAAGGAGCATCCCGGGTGTGGATTTGCAGCACGAGCACATCACTGTACCAAAACATTAACTTTTTCTTTTTTTCAAGTTACAATCCTTTCTTAGAAGAGCAGGTTATAGTCCCAGTCCCTTTATGTATCCAGGCCAGAGTTTTCAGAATATCCTCCCTGAGGACAGGTAAAATTGGTACTGTGTCTTCACCCATCTAAAGGAAAAGCTCAAGGATTAACGGCACAAAATGAGCTTTCTGGTGTTTTTCATTTGCATCATTGTATATTCTCGATTTAAAGTTCACAGCCATATAGACAACTGTGACAACTGTCATGTCTGAGTGTGGCTGCGATGCCGTTGTCAGCCAAGCCAGTTTGCAGCGGTTAGGATATGGTCCTGTATTTTGCATGTGTTTGTATTATTTTTCACATGAATGCTCCCTTTTATAACTATTTGCAGGTTCACACAAAATCCACATGAACATACTTACACAGACACAAGTGGACATGCACATAGGCATATTAGGTGAACCCCCAAAAACCTAAAAAAAATTTTGTTTTAAACAAACTATCGTCACTACATGGGAACAATATTTTCTGTACAGTTGACGAATATAAAATATCAAGTTAATGTGCTGTGTCCTTTATCCATTACCATGGATTTGACAAATAGGTTATTTCTACAGTTTTTGTTAAAACAGCACAAACCTAATTTCTTTGAAGTCTGTCTGTTTTACATTTGGAAGTAAGTATCCCTCAAAAACAATCACCTTTTGCAATAATCTTACTTCATATCTTCTCGCTACTCAGAGGGATGAATTGCTCATGCAGCAGGCAGCACTTAGCTTTATGTTTGCGTACCCAGCGATGTGGCCAGGTTTCATAATGCCGTGAATACCAAAGCATAAAACCGCTTTTCAAAAGCAAATTCATAAATGCACTCATGCATACCTTTTTGAGTTATGAGGTGGCTGCAGATTTGGCAGTGCTGACTTGATGCAGCTTTGACAGGTTAGGTTAAAGGATTAAGTCTAGTCTGTCTTCACTTTGCCCTGGCTCTGACACACTCTAAAAAAAGTTGTAGGCTGGCTCTGTGCCTAGTATGACCTCTACATCTCCTCAGAGTGACAACACTTCCCTTTAAGGCTCTCCAAAGGTCAAGGCAGATAACTTGTTGAGTCTTCCAGATACTTTCTTATCTGTGGCTCTTCCTCCTAGCCTCACACAGTGGAAGAAATATGCAGAACCTTGGAGGAGAATAAATCAGGCTTCGTAAGGAATAACTTGCATTAGACCAAATATATCTATCAAGCTTTTTACTATACAATTCTTATTTACAAGAAACATCCAAGATGACAGGTCACTAAAATCAAATACGTGTTCTACGCAGAGAGATTTTGCTGCCCCTCTTCTTTTTGCTCTGACTAATTTGCAATTGAAAGCAACTTCCAAGCACTTAAATGAGAGCTGGGGAAATAATGATATGATGATAGAGGAGTTCAATGTTATAAAACAGTCTGTAATATTTGTTTAACAACTGTTCACCTTTGAGAAAAAAATAATGTGAACAAGTAATAATGATAAGCACGAGCCTTTTATTCTGGCATTGTGCCAAAGACTTTTACAGAGAAGCGTTGATGTATGCAAGATTCATAGAGGTTAATAGATTTTTAAGACCAGAATATAATCTGTTTTTCTGTATGATTTAGCCATTCAATGTCATCTGGTATTGAATTTAAGAATTTGTGACTGACTGCAAAATATCCTTTAGGAAAGAGAAGAACAACTGTTCAGTTTTGATGTAAAAGTTCAAATTTAAAAATAATCATCTTTCTATATATAGTGTTATCCCTTTATATTCTGTTTGCTGGAGCAGGTGCTTTTGTCATCTGAATTCAAGTGCCATATTAAAAGGAAACACTTTTGGTAGAACTATATACAGGGCACGTGCATCTCCTGGAGTATGATTCGTTAAGATACACTGAAAACATTAAGCTTCCTACAGGTTTGGCCATGAGGTGGAATTTCCTGTCTGTAAAATCATTCCTGAAGAGTAGATATCAGACTGCATTTTGGTTATGATGTTAGTGACTTTGTGGACAGAGATAACAGAGCTCGCTCCCTCTCTTGTGTGATTTCTTGCTTATAAAGCCACACACTTACACTGATTATTTTGCTGGAGCATCAGAGGAGAAAGCATTTCCGTTGAAAAAGTACTACGGCCATTTCAGGCCCAGTGCTTCTTACAGTATTGTCTCCCTAATGTTAAATCTCGTACTTTTTGTCCCTAGGTGTTAGGCCTTGCATTTTGTTATATCAAAAAGCGTGTTATTTCTTCCCAGTTTACTAAACGATGCAGAGGATCCTGTACATGACCCGTCATCACGGTGTTTTTACCATTCCATCTGTTTTTGTGGCACCTGAAAATCTTATGAACAATTCTTCAGTAATTCTTTCGTGTGTGCTCTGCTGGATATTTATCATTCATCTACCACTTATCATATTGACTTACGATAGAGAGAAATTTGCATGACAGTATGTGGAAAACTGTACAGACATTCAGCCCAATCAGGCTAATAAAGGTAGCTTTAATCAGGCCATTGTCTCTTAAGAAAGGAAACGAGCCCAGCAGTAACTATTTAAAGTAAAATAACACAAAAAAATGTCAACTGAAAATAAGTATAATCTCATCCTTTATTTTTCAAATCAGTTATTCTATTAGTTTGTCAGACTCAGTTTCATCTTTACAGGTCAATTCTAATGATTGTTTTAAAACATAAATTTATTTGCCATCCTATAGAACTTCCCGCCATTCTGAAAATTTGAAATGTTACCAGGAACAGCCCTCACAATTAATTTCAAACACTTGGATTCAAGTGATCAGGGCACTGCTTCTTTGTAAAAAAAAAAAAAACAAAAGCCCTTTTACAGTAATTTAACCTGATTCTGAAGCCAGTTTAGCTCTAGAATTGCAAATGGCTTTGTCACCACTTTTTTTCTGTAGAAGAGCACCTCATCTTAGATGAACCTATTGGAGCCTATTTCATTTAAACTAAATTGAAGTTTTAAACCCAGTTACCAACTTAGAACATAGTTATAAGCTAAATTATTGACACATTGAATTCCTCATACGGTCCTTTGAAGCTACAAATGAGCGATCTCGGTCTCAGGCCAGTTTCAGGTTGGTTTTACATCCCTTTTTAGAAGAAGTGCAAGCAGGAGAGGAGGAAGAAAAAAAGATCTCATGCAGTTCACCATCCGTGGTTTCCTCCCCTCCCCTCCCCTACTCTTTTCTCCTCGCCTCCTTTTTTTTTTTTTTAAAGCATTGCCAAAGACAATGGGTGCTTTATGGGTGTGGGGACAAGAAGGGGTGCCCTTGTGGGGACAAGGGCAGGGTGCTGGGGCGGAATGTTTCCCAGCGAGTCTGGGAGTCGTGCTGCCACTACTTGCTCCTTGGCAAGGGGTGCAGCCCAAGCTGCTCAACATCTGCAAACTCAACCTCTTGCCCTTTTTGTATGTGTTTACCCTTGCATATTTCATTTAATTATTTTCTTCTACCCCCATGTATAAAAACAGGACCTTATTTCTTTTTAGTGCCAAAACATATAGTTTGTCATCTTTGGCAGCGTATGAGAAGATTTTGTGCCAAAAGGCAAACCAAGGCACTTCAGTGGCTTTGCCACAGCACCCTGCCCCTTTTGAGCATAGGTACCAAATATAGCACCATATGCAGACTGTCCTCATGGTGTAGAACGCTTCCTTGGGTACATTTTATAGTCACTACCTAGCAGTTACACACATGTTTAGTAAAATATTGAGGTTCTGCTCTTCGTTCTACACCCAGGAAGATCGAGAGTGTGAGATACTAATTTTCTTTTTCAAGAGCTTACACATCTTTAAAGCTAATTTTCCTATGGACCTGAATAAAAATTTGGTGAAGTTAAGTACCCATCGATTGTGATTCTACAGTAGTTTTAAGCAGGCCAATTTCTACACGGAGTTATTATCCATCGTGCATTGCTGAGTGTAAAGAGGACAATGGTTCAACAAGGAATAGAAATAAATTTCATGTTTTAACATTAGAAAGAGTAAAGAAGACCATGTATTAATTAAATAAAAGACTAAACAGGACAAACCTTTGGAACAACAGACATAACATTTAAGAATAAAATCAACATGGCAGGGTAAAGGTCAGAGAAGATCAAGTAAGAGCTAATAGTTGTGCTTTTTCCATTTTCTTATCGATCAATATTATGTTTTTCCCAGTGAAAACGCAACAGCAGAGTTATTGCTGACCTTTTCCTCACCCTTCCATTGTGTATAAAATCACAGCAAAATAGCAAACAACTTCATAAGCTGCAGAGTTTTTCGAACAAAAAAGCGTATGTCCAGAAAATAATTGTTTAAAACATGCAGAGAAAAAAATGTGCTTTCTATGTTAAAAAGTAATCTACTTCTCACCAAATTACACATGTGAAAAACTTTGTGCCAGCTTAAACGTCAATAGTTACACATAGTTTTTGGAAAATTCAGCAATAAACTTTGCTAGCATTTTAAATAATTAACAAGTCAAATACACTCTCAGTAACAAGAACAGGAATCAAGTATATATAGGAATAAAACTGGTAATGTCCATTTCAGTTATAATATTTTTTCTGATTTTTAGTTTCTTCCTTTTCACTTCAGTGCACCATGGATCAAAATTTTATTTGTTAATAATTATTGCCCATATTACCATTTTAAAAACTAAGAAAATGCTTCGGTAAGAACTTTACAACATTACTTACTAATAAGGACATGGATGGCTGCAGTGAACAATTCAATAAGAAAACTGTTTTCTGTCCAGTAAAATGATGCTTTCCATTTTCTGCCATTGCTACCAGGAAGAATGACACAAGATCTGAGGCAAAGAATAAGAAATAAAAGGGAAAAAAAAGGAAAAAAATAATTTACAGTGATTTCACTGATTCCAGAACAAACAAAGTAAGTATTTTATTGCTTTTTATATTCTTATTCTGATCAGTTAACAATAAAAGTTTACATATGGAAAGCTGAACTGATTCGTCATTGTGAGTGTCAGCATAAAACACGGAGATATTATCACATACCATAAAACCCCACGATTTTCAAGTGAAGGAAAAAATGTTGCAGAAGAACATTTTGTAGACCCATGTAGCAGAGATAATAAAAAATAGTAAACTGATTTATTAAAAAGCATTCACAGTTGTCCTTTCAAAACTATACACTGAAAACACTACCAGAACTTAACAGCTGCCTAGTAAAAAGTTTATTGCCATTTCCAGTGAAGATACAATTGCTTTACACAGAGATTAGAGAATCACGGGATTACCTGCATAACAGCTTAGCTCGATAAATGGTATGGTCTGGTGCTCAATGATACAGTAAGGATATGTTTTCTTGCAGAATGTTATACGCTCACTAGATGTCCCTTTATGTGACATACAGGGTGTGGTGACTTTTGTAGACAAAGGAAGCCTCTTTGTCTTCATAAAGGTTATCACTGTTTCCCTTATTAAAAGCCACCAAAGAATAGAACCACATAAGGCAACCTAAGCATCCAGGAAAATCTCAGTATTACATCTCGGATTGTAAAACCTGAATATGGGCTATGAACCATTCAAGATATGCACATATAACAAATGCTTTGTGGGAGATTATAAACCTTGCCAGCTCTCAGAGCTTTCTCCGGAGCAGTGATATTGGAGAGTTGAAATTTACTGTGAAGCCATGACCTACAAAGATTGACTGGGGAATCTCCACCGTTCTTCAGAAAAGCGGGTTGCAGCCAACCTGGCTGCATGAAGATGCTTGAAAACAGGACCTCACTGTATTCCAGGAGTATTCTCAAAATGCAGATGGCAAATGCAGAGTCCCCATATGCATTATTCATTATCAAGCCTCATAATTCTTTTAATGATGTAATTGTTTTACAAGCCAGAGTCATCATTTGTGAATATCTGAGTGTAGTGACATAGAAACTAACCTAATAAAATGTTACTATCGTGCTTTACTGTGCCACAGCAATTACCCTAGGCAGTATGCAGCGCTCTCGTGCTCTCCTCCTGTTTGCTATCCTTCCCTTCTGCACTAAACTGAAACTAATGCCACTTGAAGTTACAGAAAACAACATCCAGCAAGAGAGAGGAGGTTTTCTGTTCTGACTATTCCCTTGAAACACTGGAAGCTCACTGAAACTCTGGAACTCCAGCCTGGTTCCAGAAACATCTGTGCAATATAGAAGACATCTGAATACAATAAAATACTGTGATGGTGACATGGGAAAATGCAGGACCTTCCGTACTCCTTTTCTGCTGTTTCTGCTGCAAACTTACTGCTTCAACCCTGTTTTTTCCATGACGTTAACAATCACCAGTAGCCCACAACAACTCAAAGCTGAAATGAAAAGCCTGTCACGATTCTCTGTCTGGTTGAGACACCGGCTTTCTGGAGGATAATACTGTTTGGATTATCAAATTCCCAAGGCAAATATTTCCCATTGGTAGCTTCATGGTGGTTCCAAAACGGCTTTTTTTCCCTGACAAAGGTTGCTGTCTAGGGACACTCCTCCTGGAGTGCTATGGCTTTGGAATAAGCACACTTCTCTTTCTACTGACCGAGATGCAGAAAAAGGTATTTCTGTAGCCAGGAACTGCAATATTTCTATTGCAGTAGAGGACATTTGGGTGCCCTAAGACTTCATTGGTTGTAGCTCGCTTTGCTGCTTCTCCCCTGCTTCTTCTCATATCTTTTGAAGGGTTTTTAACTTCCATTCCCTTTCCTCTTCCTTCCTGGTTTCCTCACGCAGGTCCCCTCTCTGTTCATATGTTCTTCTCATTCTGCTGTCATTTTCTTCATCCATCCTCCACTTGCCATACTTTTATTGCAAATACAGTGATACACAGCTAATTTTAAAGGTACCTCTGACGCGTGGGTGATACATTTGCCTTTATTCAAATTTCTTCTTATCTCCCATCATTTTCTGTGGGACTCAGACTCAAGAAGGTCTCTGCTGTAGGGGCTGCAGTTTCCCTACGTATTTTGGTGACACTGCAGATATTGGCTGCATGGTTAAAGACGGCGTGGAGCTCCTTTTATTTCTGCCTGGGAGGAGTCTTGGAAAGACAATTGTATTTGAGGCCTCTGTAATAAGCTGAAGAGTTAGTTTAAAGGACAAAATGATTGGGTTTTTCTAAGTGGAAAAAGAACATGGGAGAAAGAAAAATACATCACAAGATACTTGAGAAATAGAGCCTCAGTAACGATGGCAAAGGTAGGAAAAGTACGCATGGGGTATTGTTCATTCTCTATGTTTTTCAGAGATAGGACAACTGGACTGTATATCCAGAAGTCTTTCACAGGACATGGACAGTAAACACGGAATTGATCTTTGGTGCCAGGACAGGGCAAGGTAAAGCATCATCTGAGCCTGTGAAGCTGGCCCAAGGGACTACAGATCGACTCAGCTGGGAGAGACCAGCTTACTGAAAATACTCATTTTTTTCCCTGGAGATTAATTAGATCTGTGAATACAGTAGAAGGGGATATGAGGACTGTGCTGATAAAAAGAGTCTTGGCCCTAACTGAATTATGAATTTCCTATGTGGCCCCAAAATCTTTCACGTTTGTTTTTTTGCAATTTTCTCTATTATTTTTGTGTAATTTTATAGTTACATATTTTGGTTTTTGCCCAGAGATGTATGTGATTTTACATTTCCATGGAATTCCCACCACTTGACAGAGAAGTGCCTGCCTATTAAGATCACTAGCAGATTTAAATTCCCCGGATTCTGAAGTGAATAGGGCTTTACCGGGACCCTGAACCAAGCATTTTATTTTGAAAAGGATCCCTGAAATAACGGACAGTCCGGCTCTTGTTACTGCTGGTCGTTTCTGCCAGAAGGGCTAATGTTTGGAAGAAGTAAGTTACAAAATATATCTTGTATTTAAACCTCAAGAATAAAGAATAAAACCTCATATACTGGGAAAAAAAGAAAAAACATTTTCCAAGAACAGAAAATGCAACGTAGCTGTTTGTGGGCAAGAAATCTAGCACAGTTGCTGTGTGCCCATCAATCAGTGGCTGAGATGAACTCATTTGTAAAAGTTAATAGAGCAAAGTATAATGAAAGACAAATTGGTGTTATTAGTCTAAAGTTTATGGTTCAATTAAACTAATAATATGCAGTAAAGCAAAAAGAATAATTAGAAATTATGATAAATATACATGGGTCTGTAAAAATATGACAAAACTTTACATATTTTGTTCTTTTTTTTTTAATATACTATCTTTTTGATAGCTTTCTATACAGTTGCCTTGGGGCATACAAGAGAACTGCAACAGTAAGATTTAAAACAGATAATTACTTGAAACCAAATAGTATTAAATATGCAACATAAAATTTACAGTAGGAATTATCCTGAGAGCTGAACTAATTTGAGATTTTAAAAAATAAAAGGACATTTTAAATTGGTTTTATGAAATTCCTTGTTTATCAGCTTTATAAATAGATAAATTATAAATATTTTATAGCTAAGGATTATTATTCCTTTCTCTGAACTCTCTGATATTTACAAAATGAGTAGGTTAAACTGATCTGTCTACCATGTACCAAACCTTCTATGTCCTCAATACTTCTCTTTCTGGAAATGCATGAAGAGTCCTTGTCACTTGGCTAGTGCTCAGCAGTGCCCCTCCCCTCCTTGCAGCATGACATCAGGGAGACTGAGGAAACGTGTACCCTCTTTTCTCCAGAAAACCAGGTAGAGAGGCAGGAAGCCAGGCCGGGAGACTTGCTTACTGCTTCAATGGGCTTCTTCAGAAATGTCCAGAGAACTGACAACCCTGCCAAGACTTTTGGCTCTATCAGGCTTTCCAAGAAGGCATGGCTCTGTCACCCAGTAAGCCGTCAGCCTGGGGATGCAGTGCTTAGTTCTGAAAAACAATGGTCTCCTCAACTCAGGGAAATACTCACTTCTTACACGTTCACAACATCGACAGGAAAGCAGATTGGGTGCTACAGCCACGAGCATGGACTGCACAGACATGGCTGCAGTCAGCAAGAGCAGCTGAAGTTGTGACTTAGATTGAGAGGGTGAAGCTCTATGAACATCAGCCTGATCAATGTTACACTTAGCTCGCAGCCTCGAAGTTTATAATACAATTTTTTTTAAAAAGATTGTTTTTTTAAAAAGGTTATTGGAATGCCAGCAATGCGTTTGAGCTACTGAAAGATGGATGGGGAGTTTGCATGAGGAAAATCAAACACAAATCCTAGAGGAATAACCTCAATTTTAAAATTTACATTCAGTCTATATCTGACCTAGCCTGCGGTTGGTGGAACATCAGGCTCTTCTCTGAATGGGGAAGCACAACATTGGAAAGCTGCAGGAGAAACAAAAGTGGAAAGTAAGACAGTAAAAATTTCAGGTTCATAAGTGTGTTTTGAAGTGTGGTGTGAATGCACCTGTGGGATTTTGTTAAACACACAAAGAAACTAAAGAGCACTTAACAGCACTTTTCATGGCAGCCTTGGTCTACGGGATGATGAAATGAATGATAGAGAAAAGTCATCTGCTTAGGCTTGGACAACACGCAAAATTCTGCCTGGCCCTGGCTTAAAAATGATCCCTCTCTCCACACTGTCACTCCCTTTCTGCCCTCCACTCATGTTTGTGTACCATGTCCTCAGTGCTCCCACTTATTCGAGTGCATCACCTTTGTGGGAGAAACACCAAACATAGTGCAGAAGTAAGGATAATGTGAGCAACAGACATGTGGGAAGGGGAAAACTGAGCCTGGAGAGTGAGAGCATCCCTGAAATACAGTTCTTCCTGCGGGAAGCACCAGCTGTGATCTCCCTCTAAATTAATTCACCGGGATTTTGATTCTGTCTTGGAAGTTCTGTTCCCCTTCCCAAATTTCCTCTTGAACAATCTGAGTACCACGGCAAGTTCAGGTCTTTGTTAAAATAACTTAGCTAGCAGAAAATTAAATGGATGGGAGAAGAGTTTATGGTTTCTCTATTGTCATCTATTAATATGTTCTTCAAAATGTTTGCAGAGAACATTTCTGGAGGGAGTGAAAGAAAAGCTTTCTGCTTTGTGAGCTTTTATTTTCAGTTAAGGGAGTTAAGATTACAGTCCTCAACCCCTTGCTTATCTGAGACAATGCAAGCACACCTGCCTTAGTCTGGGAGCACCTGAAAGTTCATGGGCATCTCATTCACCTCTCTATCCTCATTGCCAGTCATAACTAAGAAAGCTCCCAGGACTTCTTTGGGGATCTCTGAGAGGCCTGAAGCTTCTTCATGCTATCTGGAAGAGTTCCTCCACCAAATATGTGTATGGCCAGGTCCACCTTCTGATTGCACAGCAGGGAGAATTCTCACTGGTGGAAGGAGAGACCAGGGCTCAGTGATGGCTTTTCCTTAGCTACCAGGAAGCTTTCTAAATGCCAGGCTCGGAGCTATTCTGCAGCAAAACCAGCCTGTTGTCCTAACTGTAGAAGGGGTCAAAATTTGAATGGCGGTACCATTAAATCTGAATCAAGACACAAAGAAGGTGGAGTGAGTGGGACGACCTAGTCTAGTAGTCAGAGCACTTGGTGGGCAGAAAGGAACTCCTGGAGTAGATTTAACATCTGCCTGATTATTTAAAATGTTCATTTAAGCAGAAGCTTTACACCATGCCTTTCCTCTCCTTGCCGAGTGCCCCAGCTCAAAGACCCAGGAATATGCCTGATTCTTCACAAACTTTTTGCATCTGATCCAGCAGACTTCTTTTTTGTACAGCTCAAAGCACCAGAGCATAAACGGGAAGGTATGAGTCGCGCTACCCTCTGCTCAAGGGAGCCCACAGCCTCCTGCTGAGGGCTCTCAGGTGCCAACTTTCATTTTCTACAGGCAGAAGAAGGGCTTCACTCCAGGTGCCCTAAAGACTTGGTCCCCAGTCATGGCAGAAACTGTCAGAAACTCCTAGCTTCAACTAGATGAAAATGAGTGTTTGATGGGCGAAGGAAACCACAGTACATTTCCACAGCCTTTCCTGGCAGGTGCTCCTGGCGGGTCCCTGCTCTGTGCTCTGGCTGCTCAAACTCCCCTTGCCATTCATCGTGCGGGAGCCTCAGGGACCTGCCCAACCCAAGATACAGTTACAAACTGTAGCTGGCTTATAACTGCTTAGGACTGCATTGTACCACAGAATTTCAGCCAAGGCTGAAATGCTCTCCAGCCTCGGAAAGTCGGCAAGTAACTTTCTAACCCAGCAAGTATCCCAGAGTCTAAGGGAAGCCTGGGCAAACACTGGCACCTGGGGTTTCTGATGCGGCCACAAACCTAAATCAGCTGATGGAAATAGTGGGCATGCCTTGAAGCTGGGCATTATGCAAGGGCTGATCTTCACATTGTCCTGCACTTCATTCCCTGTTCTTTTTCTGTATTTCAGCCACAACTCAAGTCCATATGTCTTTTCAAACAAACCACAAATAATTTTCCCTCTTGAATTTGTTTGCCATTGTAGTGACTCTGTTTTACAGCACACCAAGAATTTCCTGGGGTTTTTTTAATACTGTAACAATACCTCAGTTTTAATTACTTGAACAAGAGGGTTTCAAGTCCGTCAGAGTGCCTTTCAAGGCCTGCGAAGATATTAACTGATTCCATAACCAATTACCTACATTTTCCGTTACTTATTGCAAATGTGACCTTTTGTTAGAATTTGATTGCAAGTTTCCTGCTGTGAGTATATAACTATCTGTGTGTGAGAGAATGGCTACCCTCCACTCATGTGATGACTGCTGTTAATTTTAATACACTTTGATGGCTGGAGAACAAATAAGTGTCTGTGACACAGAGCAGAGACATTTGAAGGTGGATAAACTACCACTTTAATGAGTAGAAATCAGCAAGTAAAGGGGCCTTCCAGTGACAAACCAGAAGACCTTCAACCTAAGCAAAGCAAAGTCTTTTTCAGTCTGGAGAGAATCAAAAAAAAATTCCTGCCTTCTGTATAGAGGTAGAATAACAAAGTATCCCATAAAAATGATGTAAATTAGAGCAAAGAGGAATACATAAATGAGTGCTCTTAAGAGATAATCTATTTCTCTTATAAATGAAACTATGTGGGAGAAAATATTTCAGAAAAACTATCGCAGTTGTATGTTTTTATTACCTGTTGATAGCAATTCTCTGAGATTAAAAAAAAAAAATTGGTTTTTAAACCTGTTTTCTCCATACTGGCACTGTATTATCGTTTGGTTGGGTTTTTTTCTTGACTCCAAAGAAAATCCTCAGGCTAGAATCTTTCCTTTGAAGAAAAATATACTCTACAGATTTGTTGGCATCCAGAGCAGTGCAAGAATGAAAATTAGGAAGCGGAAGGTTTTCTTTTGCAAAGCAAGATTAAAAAAAGTTACTTACCGTGACTAAGTAATGATGAAGGTGAAACATATTAACTCTCTACAAGTATTTAAATATATATGAATCCTTAAGAATTAGAGGAATTAATTAACAATAGGTAAAGGAGTACTGGAACGGTAGAAAGGTTGTAAATCATCTAAAAATACGTATCCTGGATTATTTATTGTACTGAAAAAAAAACATTCCTCGAAGAAAATGAAGAAAAAATATTGTCTGCTTATGTAAAATGATATTGGACTGAAGACTGGCTCTTGAAGATGCATTATTTTCCACTAAAAATGCACAATTGCACAGAGAGGTTCCATTGTGCAAAACCAGAAGACAAACAGAAAAGCTTCGCACACTGGTTCTTTTTTTCTTCCTTTCCTAGCTTTCCTCCACAGTTTGTGGGTGTATTCTGACACCTAAATACTGCCTTGTTATCACTCATGGAAGAGTTTACAGAGCACAGCAATGTCTCTGATTACATGTAAAAAAGGAGGAGCAAGCAGAAAAGATTCTCTGAATATATTCTTTCCTACTCAGTCACTACTGAGTGGTTCCCCAGAATGATGAAATGATCAAATATTAGCCTACAGAATTATCTTCCTTTATGTTCCCAATCACTGATTAGAGTCTTATTTATTTTCAGAAAAAAAAAAGAAACCAAGTTTTTATCTTGTTGCCCCCAGAAAGAAATCTTATCTTCACACTGACTCCAGAATCTGCCAGCTGCCAGGACCTTTACCCCTTTACTAAACACTCTATACAGTTACAAGATAAGTTTCAGATTTATATGAGGAATTAGGACCCTCTACAGCATTTTAGTTTCACAGCATATAGCTGACTTGTTCTTTGTTATCATTGTTAATTAAATAAACAGAGGAGAGGAATTGTCTTTGTTCAAGATGCAAAATACTTCCTACTATAAAAGCGTCTTTCAGTAATAATAATTTCTGCCAATCTCTTAACATTTTGGTCTGAAATTTCCCATGCAGAGTCAGATCATTTTATTCTAGTTGCCAGAAGAGAGAACTTCGGCAAAGATAGCACAGCTGATTCCAAGGGTCAGATGAGCAAAATTACCATGCTGCTTATCCCACTTCCTCCATTCAGTGACGGTGTCAGAGGACACGCTGCTGTAGCTGGCATTCTTTCAGAAGGCAAGAAAAGCCCTTGGTTTGGCCCCCACCATCACTAGTTCATCCTTGCTAAGGTAAATTTTAGTGGTCACTTGATGGTCACTACAATGAAGGGGTCTCACAGTTTACTGGGACTTGCACCATTAGCAAATGCTATCCACAGAGTAATCCAAAACTCAGGTGCTACTTTCCTTTTGTTTTTTCCCTTTCCTATCTAGAGAAGGTCATCTGTCCCATTACCTGAGTAGCTCCTTGGCTATTAGGTGGCTGGTGTCCACCAGCACTCCCCTTCTACTCTTCTAATGTCAAAAATCTGTCACGATGTGGTTACCAACATGCACCAGCCTCTTTTATTCTACCGACTCCAGGAGCAGCCAGCAGTCGTCCATAACCCACCACTGTTATCTTGGCAACTAGTTAGCGAACGTTCTAAGCCTCCTGCCTTGTGCGTGGGTTCTTTGCTGCCAGCAAAGTTCTGTATCAGAATTTTTTTTTTCCTCACAACATTAATAAATACTCTCTTTCCTTTAGTGCACCAGCCTGAAGCCCTATAGACAGCTGGTGCACACACAGCTGCGAGGAAAACAAAGCCAGTTTACAAAGCAGTACTGTAATGGCAAGAGCATGAGGGCAGGCAAGGCTTGAGCTGTCAAAGCTGTACTGATCGCAGGGCAGCACTTCAGTGCAAGCTCGTTGCCAGCTTGTATCCAGACTTGGCTCTCTCCTACAGCACAACTAGCTGACACACTAGAGAGCATTTTGGAATACAAATTGACACACAAGGCTTGAAAATGATCCCAAGGAGGATGAGCAAGATTTGTGCTCAGCGATAGCCTTAGACTGGAGCTAGTTCATCAGCCAACAGACACAGTCAAAAGAGATCTGGCATACAAGCCCACAGGCTTGGGTGGCATTTCCAAGAGGAATGACTGGTAACAAGTAGTTCCACACAACTTCTTAAAAAATCGATGTTGAATCCATGTTCTCACTGAATAGAAACTATCCATAAAATAGAGCACTCTGTAGAACATTGTTCACAAAAAGGTTCAGTTAGTCTTGTGTTTTTGTATCAGTGTGACCTGGGATTTTTTCTCCCCCAGTTTTCAGTAAGTATTACTAAAGCAAACAGGAGGGAGGAAGTTCTTACATCAAAATGGATTTTTTTAAAATAAAATGTAATTCATAGCCAGATGTATGTCATTCAAGGTCATGAATCCTAGATTGCAAATTCCAGTGAAATGGCAAATGTTACCAAATCTGCTTATATTAAGGGCAAAGAGCATTTCAAATGTAAGACAAACAAGATGAATTAGAAATAAGAGCGATATAAGGCACTAAGCTGCATGTCTCTGAGAACTGAAACTGCTTGCTCTTGGCACACATCGTATTTACACAACACCTTACAGAATGTCCCTGATCTGTATTTTTCCCCATTATCATCATCTTTGTCTTGTTCTTGGCTTATTATTTTCCAGTGGGAAGTTATTTATACATTTCAGTCTTTTTTGATCTCTTAGAACTGAATTTGTCTTTTTTTCCTCTTTTTTACCATCATAACTATCTAAAACTAATTACAAAAAATCTGATAAAACCAGTAAGGAAAACACTAATAGCAAAGAAGATTATGTATTTCCAATACACACCTATTAAAATGGAGTCAGTCTGTACAAACAACATCTTAAAAGTTGTACCGTAGACTGTGAAGTTGCTTCATGAGCAACAAAAAGGAAAATGCGATGCTTTGTAGCAGTGAAAAAGTGTTACTGGACCAGCTATGCGATGACAAGGTTTTTCAAACTGAGTTATTTTTTGCTCCTTCCTCTGCGACAAGAGAACAATTCTAACCACTGCGTAGGCTGAGATAGACTGTCACATTAGTAGCCACTGGTCTTGCTGGTGAAGCAGAATGACAAGAGGAATTGCGCTGCTTTCGGAGGCTAGAGGTATCTTATGTGCGAGATTGACAGGATGGGTGGGATTCAGTTGCCTGAACGTTATCACCTCATGCTATCTGAGATGTCCTGGGGCAGCTGCATCTGCACGAGGCTGGCAGGTCTGGGGTAGGACTTCAGAGAGATCCATTCCCTTGCAAAACAGCAAGTAGAGGCCAGGCAGGCTTAAAATGTCAGAGCCAATACCAAAAGTGATACTCGACACTCCTGTTTAGGCAACTGAATCTTCCTTTCCTCCTTGAGCATTGATTAACTTGACCTCCTTGGAGTGCCTGGGGCAGTAGCTCGCCTTTCACTCCATTCCTACTAGAAAATGAAATTTCGCCAAAGATTTAATTGAAACTGAACCTTGCGTCCCAAGATTTTGATTCACCAGTAATTCAGCTGTGAAAGGGTTGAAAAGATTTTTCTGTCTGTTTTTTTTTCTTCCTTTTTAGTAGTTCACAGTAACTACGGGGTGCACTAGCTGGGTCATTGCACCTCACTTCTGGTCACCACGGCAGAACACAAGGGAACTCCTCCTAAAGGTGTTAGGGTTTGTTAACAATTTTCAATCTCTTTTCCAATTAAATGCCTAAGACACACAACCTCTCATGAAATAAATAAGGGCTAATGAAATCTTCACTGTCTTGTTCAATGGTCAATGCTCTCAGTTAGAAAGTAAAAGATTTGCTCTGAGATACCTATTAATTTGGAATCAAGAAGCTCAACTCAGTTCTCCTACTGGCCAGGAGACCGCCCGCGGCAGAAAACCATTGAAGAACTGCAGGTGCAGCCTTTCCAGGCTTGACAGAGCTGTTCCATCTCATGTTAATAATTAAATATTCATTGGAGCATGGACCAGAACCTGACTCTCCCACTTCCCAGGTGATAGCCCTAATTACATGCCTATGTCATCAATCTCTGTCTCTGCTGTAATGAATTGTCATTATTTGTATATACTAGAAGAGTTTTAACAGGAGACAGCTCCCCTCCCTCTTCCCCTCCCCTCTGAATATCTGACAACCAAGAGATTGCAGCACTCTTTCTGGCACAGATGAAGAGATGGGTTCAAGTCTTTCCTCTGAATTTCAGAGTAATGACTCTGAGAAGAGGTGCATGCAGAACAGCCACAGCTGCTACGAGGTAACCCTTGAAGACACTTCCTTTGGCTAAGCTGAGGGAGACTGCATCTCGTAGGAATTTGACTGAGGTCATTATGAAGAAGGGTCCTGACCGGGTTGGCTGTAGGTATGCATTTGTGCATGCCCATGAGCCATTCAACTAGGACTTTAATAATATGGCTACATCCTTAAGACTAGAGTTATGCATCAAAAAGAACTAACAGGTTCTTAAGCCTCTTTGCACATCTAGACCTTTTTATCTACAGGATTACCTGTGGACGTGTACATCACTTCAAATAGTTTTCTAATAAAAGACAGTATCAATAATCAATATACTGGCTCTATGCTCCTCTCCCTTCAGGCGTCATTACACAGCCCTTGCCACTGACCTGCACGACATAAAGATTTCACATTAAGGCTCACACAAAAGATCCTTCATACTCTATAATCACATATTGCCTCTCCAGGGCATTTTCTACAATGCAATACCATATTTTCGTATCCATTACTCACATACTTTCAGCACTAACACTGTTAAAATTACTTGTGCAGCTTTAAATAGGTTGTTCTTACTACACTAAGTAGGTGTTTCCCCAGTTTTCTATAGCTAGATGCTTCCTGAAATGCAGCTCAAGAGAATTTGTTTATCTCAAGGTAAGAGTCTGTTAATGCTTACCTTTTCTTTAGGAAAACAAATGAGATTAGAACTCACACACTTAACACTATTTATAATAAACCCACTACTTCTGCTCACCCTCTGTGCGCAGAATTACTAACTTTGCAGTGTAGGAAAGCTTTTACTATTACACTCCAGTCAAAAGAGAGCATGGATTCTTTTTTTACATGACGTGTTTACACATTAACCTCTTTAATATTGCAGCCTCTCTCTTCAGAGGCTTTGCCAAGTCAAGCTGCAGCAGGGGCCAGTGCAGTTCCCACGCGACTGGGAGAGGCGAGGGACAGAAGATGAGCTTTACTCCTTGCACACCTGATCACATACTGGGGCATGATCCTTCTTGCACCACCACACACTAGGCAGGGCAAGGCTCCCACTTGCCAGCTGCTGCATGGTGTCACAGATCCCCTTCAATGATCTGCATCTGCCTCCTGTAAGTAAGATGTCAATGAGAATTCGCAGTGCTGTGCTGTGGGTACCCAGGTTCCCAGGGCTGCCACAAGGAGCTGGGGACTACTGGAGCCCTTTTCCCCTTCTGCAAATCTGCACCTGCAAACATTGACTCACTTCTGTTACAGATAACATGCCCATAGCCAACCCATGTTCATACCATCAATCTTTGGACCTTTCCCGTTGCATCGATCATGTTTGTTTTAAAAGAAATTGCTGTGAAAGGCAGCAGAAATTAAAACATTGCTGTATGAAATCCATTTGAAACTGTAATTTTGACAATGGTCCCATGTAAATCTTCCGCACTCCAATTGTGCTTTTGCTAACAGCAGTTACCATAGTGTCACCCCAGTGAGTTACTTGGAATTACTCTTAATTTTACCCTAACAGGAGTGACAGGGCAATCAGGCTTTCTGAATCTGGCTTTTACACGCTCAGAGGGAAAAAAACACTGAAGGCAAAACAGAATTTTTGCTTTGTTAGTGCCAGCCTTCAAACATCGTGCCCTGTTGCCAGCATGGTCTTCCCAGCCAGAGTGAGATGTGCAGCAGAACAGCGTGTTCTGATTCACAAGGTCTTATGGGACCAAGGAGAAAGTTTCACCTGCAGTTGGGTACGAGGGAGGGAATGGCACACTGCTAGAGCTTGGATCATAGTGTGTCTGCAGCAGGGAAGACAGGAAAAGCAGTGAGAACATTTACTAGGACGCAAGTGTGCTTTCTGAAACACAGCTACAAGCACTACTGATTCCACCTCCTTTCATCCACACAGAAGATGAACGTCACCACTGATTATCATTGCTTTAATAATTAAGAAACTAAAAGGCTAGCTGTGCTCTCCCATATATAAGTAAGAAAACACGATGAAAAATATGAGGAAAAACAGAAGGGAATAATGTTGGCTGAGCAGTTGACTTGGCTACTGTGCCGAACATACTAGTACGGCTGCCTTATCACATTATTATTATTGTGGTGGCTTGCCATGCCATCTAGCAGGGACTCGGGGAACTACCAGTTCTGGGAGAGGTGGAAAGGCAACTAAAAAGCAAGACAATAAAAAAGGTTCTGGAATACATATTTACCAAGAGTAAATAAATGTATTTGCATTTTTCTGATAAAACCATCTCCTAATGAAGAGTCGGTTCTACAAAAAATATATATTTTACCTTTAATTCTGTAATACAGTCTGAGCACTTCCACCAGTTCACTATACATTCTGTACAAAAATGTTTCTTCTGTTTTTAAATGTCTCATGTTTGCTCATTTTTTTCCTATATTAAGAAAATCTGCAGCCGGCTTTCCATATATCATGCAGCATTACTATTTCACTGCTGCTGTGTTTATTTTCTTAATTCCTTCTCTGAATTTTTTTTCTGATGTTTTTACGAGTTGAGCCCCTCTTGTTTCTAGACCAATACAGAGACTGATCTCACAGTGGTTTGTGAATATCACTGATGACCAAATAAACTACACACCAACACCTGTCTAACGTAGTTGAACTCTACTCGTTACTGGCATGCACAAAATGGCTTGTTAGACTTTTCTTTTTTCAAAGGGGTAATATGTTACTTTTAAAGTTAAAGTAATTTCCCCTCCAGATCCCAGCCAGACATACCAAATCAAAACAGTACCTTAAAGCAAACATCACTATTTCACTTTCCTACTTGAAGAGTGTATTTTATAGTGTATAACAAAAATTGTATTTCTGCTCTCTTTTTAAGCATCTTTTGAATGAGGGAAGTTGAATGACAATACTTTTATTTGTTCTTAATATAAAACTACAGCCGTTCTATCACTTGGCCACACAGGCAAAGCCTTTCCAACTGTACATAAACCAGTACCATGTCTGTCCCAAGCAACTCTTAAAAGGACACGAGAATGCCCCTACTGCTGCTTCTCTACCTCTCACTGGGACCCCAAGCCTCTGGCATTCTATAGACATTCATAACTTTGACGTTTCTCCTTCATTTTGCCTCCCTCTTTCTCAAGTTCTACTGAGAGAGGAAGACCCTCTCTAGCATGAATGCCTTATACTCCACACCTTTATCCCATATGTCTTTTCTCCTCACTTTAGCAGTTTTCTTTTGCTTTCTCTCTTGCAACACATAGCAGTTCCTACCAAAATCTAGTTATGACCTTTCCTGAAAGCAGAAGCATTTTGGCTGCATTTACGACTTCGCAACTATCAGGATCACCACCACCACAGACAGTCCAGAGAAAAAATTTGGAGAAGCCAGGATCTGTTGCTGTGCTTCCTCCAGTCCTCTCATCTAACAGAATTGGCTAATGAGGAAAACAAGGACACAAGCTCTGGCTAAGAGACCCAGCACAAGACTCCAGCCTCACCCAGTCCTGCTGTTAGTCATGGACCTTGCTTCTTGGTCTCCCTGTGAGCAAAGGGGCATGAGTCTCTGAGGCATGCATCAAGTGTGCCCCGCTGCTGCCTGGCAGAGCCCATATGCTCAGCCACTTCTATTGGCATACCTTCTAGAAATATCAGGGTCTTTGGCCATCCTGACTCTGCATCTGTGCTTCCTGGTTTCCTGGTTTGAAAACATATATATGGGAATTAGAGATGGGATCCTGTGGCAACACTCTCCAAGAGACGGAGAAATGTGGTTTTCTCCCTGGGACGGAAGGTGCTAGACATGAGGGAGAAGGGCAGTCCAATTGCAAGCCCATCTTCAACCCTTTCAACACATGGGACATCTTTAAATCCTACTATCCATCTGTCCCAGGATACTTATCTTCCAGCCCAACCCTCCCACTGGGCTGTACCAACCTCACTCTCTGCTACCTGCTCTCCTGCCTCTACAAGTTACAGACAATATACTGGTTGGAACATGGTGTCAGAGGGTCTGAGTCTTCACTGACAATATCAGAAATCCCTCTACCAGCTACGTTATTCCACTGGAAAACTCAGTTATTTTCTTCTAAATCCTAGTGCACATTTGGAGGAACTGGTTTTGGTCTAGGGGGAAGGCCAAACTCACAAAGTACTTGCAACCTCTTTCTTTCATGACGCAATCTAACAAGTCAGTCTAGGTAGTGGCTCATGTTTCCTGGCAAAGCACCACTGAACAGCACCTGTTGCCTCATTGGATGATGACAGAGTGCCAGGCACTACCGGGAGGACTTCAGTGGTATCCATCTCTTGCTTGCTTGCTTTGGACTTTTAAGCCTTGTTTTGATCCCTCATTTTTCAGTTATTTTTCCATAACAATCAGTTGATTGTCGTCTTCTGTAGTCCTGTATCATGCCCTGCCTCAGTCTCCTTTCTTTCAAGCCAAAGAGTCACAGTCTGTTCAGTTTTGCTTTGTGTAGAACTTCAGTAGATATGAGCAGTGCTGCTGTGAGGTGCCTTGACACAGGTTCTGCAGATGCTGTAAGTTTACACAGGTTCAAAAACGGATTGAACAAAGTCAGGAAAAAATAGTCTGTGTAGTTCTACTAATTACAAAGTATTACACCAGGAAATCCCTGGGCTATGTGAGTGAAGCAGCAGTACAGGCAGCCTAGCATCTTTCTCGGGCATTCGCTGTTCCCGGCTGTCAGAGCCTGGTAACTACGTCTTCAGTCTGTCCCATCAAGGGAGTTCCTACATTTTTATGTCTTACCCTCTACTTTCTCTAGTTTTATTTTATCCTTTCAGAGGGGGATTGAGAGTAACAATAATTGCTGGCAGTACTCCAAGGGAAAGTGCACTGTATTTTATATGGGCTCATTTTCTTTCCTATTTCATCATTAATAATTTTTAGATTTATCTACTCACCATCACTAAGCACATAATCACATTTTTTACTGAATTATCCGTAACTTCAATGTTCTTCCTTGCATAGATTCCTCTCTTGTCTGCATTATTTTACAATTACCAATATTGAATTCCTAAACCATTTTACAATTCAATTATCTATCTGTATCTTGAAATTCTTCTGTGACTCTTAATTGTTACTGCCCTCAATAATTTTGTATCTTTTTTTTCACAATAGATTTTATCTTCTTTTCCAGGTGATACATCCATGTATCCAATGCTAAATGCTATTACAGATTCCTGATGTATCTTCTCACAAATAATACACCTCTTATTAACAAAACTTTCCCCTTGTGTCCTGGACTGTTATTAGTATACAGGAGGATCACACAAAAAGAATTCATGAATCCAGAAGCCTGTAGTGATGGAACCACCTCAATGTCCACGGGGTTCCTTTGAAAGATGTGTGCTGCATTACTTATCGTCCATCTCTCTGCCACAAAAGGTGATATAGGTGATACAGCAAATACTAGAATTGTTACTATAGTAGTTTCTTACTTGGGTTCTTTTAAAACCTTGGTGTGAACACTTGTTGAAGCAGGCTGTTATGTCTACTTTAACAGTTTGCTCTATGGTCTCTGAAACTTCTGCTCAAAATTCAATTTGCTACTCTAATCCCTTAAAGCCCACAACAAAACAATAGAAAGGAAAAAAACCCAAGCCCAGAAAAAGAGGCTCTGGCATGGAAATCATGATCTTCAAAGACTCTGCTTGTATGAGTGACCTCTCCATCAAAAATGATCACAATTTTCCATTATAGCTTCAGAACTTTTCTGTATGGACTATTGATTTTATTTTCCTCGGTTTTCACACAGAATACAGTTAGCTAAGCCTCTTGCAGGAAATTAGAAGAAGCACTACGGCATATATAAAGGTTACATACACAGATGTATAATTTTGTGTGTCTATAAGAGCTCATACTTTATTTTTATATATTTTGCTCACTTGTCTTTCATTCCTAACTTTTGCATTTTTACATAAAATTGATCCTAAATTATTATATAACAAGTTAACCTAGTGTTGCTTTGGCAAAATAAATACTGTAACATTTTGATAATTTAAAAAAATCGATTTGAATAAAGAGACCTGAATTGTAGTGTTTAAAAAGGAAGCTGGTTGCGTAGGAAATGCCATGTAAAAATGTATTACTGTCCTGCCTATACCATAAGTACCGTCTTTATCTCAACCCATGAGTTTTCTCACTTTTACCCTGTTGTGCAGTCTCTCAAAAGAGACGAGGCTCATGTTTGATAATGAGATTTATTCAAATTGAGTTGTATAGCACTTGGACAAACATTAGTAAACTACAGGTTCGGATATCTGTTAAGCAGAATTTAATTCTACACAGGCGACTGTCATGGTTTGGTTTAGACCCAGCTGGCAACCTAGGACCACGCAGCCACTCTCTTACTCCAGGAAGCAGAAAATACAACAAAAGGCTTAAGGGTTGACAAAGGACGGGGGGGGGCTCACTCACCAATTATGGTCACAGGCAAAAGACAGACTTGACTTGAGGAAACAAAATCAATTTAATTTAAACAACGAAACCACTATCAATTCTCCAATCCAATCAGAGTAGGACAGTGAGAAAAACAACAGGACCTTAAATACATCTTCCCCCCACCCATCCATTCTTTCCCAGGCCCAGATTTGCTAACTCCTCCCAGCCATGAGGTGCAGGCGGTGGGGGTAGCGGACAGTCCCAATTCTCAGTCCTTCCTCGTGGCAATGTGGCATCCCTCCCACAGGAGACAGTCCATGAACATCTACAACTAGTGAGAGGGTCTCGTGCTGGCAGCTGTTCTCCCAGTGATGTATCGCCCCAGCATCCCTCAGTCATGGCTTTTGTTCACCATCTGTCCCCTGCTCCAGAGTGGGCTTCTCCATGGGCTACAAACGGACCTTTTCTCCACCAGTGATTTCTAAGGACTACAAAGACTCAGCCTGCTATCTAGCCACGGGCAGAAGGGAAATGGTTGCTCCAGAGTGTCCCCTCCTCCTCCTTCCTCACTAACCTGTCTGCATGGGTTGTCTCTCTCTCTCTCTCTCTCTCTCTCTCTCCCCCTCTCTCTCTCTCTCTCTCTCTCTCTGCCCTACTTCCCTCCAAAACAAAAAAGAGCTCCCAGAGCAAAGGGCTCTTGTCAAACAGGTTTTGCAGGTTAAATACATTTATCTCAGAGGCACTGATTGTCTCAGCCTTGGCCAGAGGCAAGGCTGACTTGAGGAGCTGGGGGAGCTTTTCTTGAAGCTTCTTACAGGGACCCCATCTAGCAGCCCCAAAAGCCCACTAGGCACAAACCCAACATAATGACTTAAGCTTAAGTTTTAGGGATGATAACGCAAAATGCACATATCACTCACCTAAAAGATGAGGGCTCTCAACCTTAGAAGAGGTTACCTTGGGCAGTCTCCCAATCAAGGGGAGGGTTCCTGACTGCAGATCCAGTGCTCCGAGGAGGTCTGGCTCAACCTACCCTGCTCCATGTATTCATTAGCTGAATCTGATCTGTGGTCCTAAATGGACAGGCCAAGAAACTTCTCTTGACCAAGGTGTTTCATTGGCTGAGGGTTTGCCTGTCAGCTGAAGGGTCTTGCATTTCCCCTCCCACAATCGAAATGTGTGCATGACTGTGATCCAAAAGAAGTGTGGCCAGCAGATCAAGGGAGAGGATCCTGCCACTCTGCTCTGGCGACACTCGCCTCGAGTACTGCGTCCAGGTCTGGAGTCCCCAGTACAAGACACTGGCCTGTTACAGCAGGACCAGAGGAGGACCACAAAAATAAGAACAGAGATGGAGCACCTCTCCTATAAAAAAAAGGGCTGAGACAGTTGGGGTGGTTCAGCCTGGAGAAGAGAAGGCTCTGCGGACACCTTACTGTGTGGCCTTACAATACTTAAAGGGAGGCTATAAGAAGGATGAAGAGAGACTTTTCACCAGAGCCTGTAGTGAAGGACAAGGGCTGACTGCTTCAAATTTAAAGAAGGTAGGTTTAAACCCAGTATAAGGAAGAAATTTTTTACGGATAGGATGGAACCGGTTGCCCAGAGAAGCTGTGGAGTCCCCATACCTTGAAATGTTCAAGGTCAGATGGGGCAGGGCTTTGAGCAACCTAATCTAGTGGAAAAATGTATGTCCCCACCCTTGGCACAAGGATTGGAACTAGATGATATTTAAAGGTCCCTTTCAACCCAAGCCATCCTATGATCTCACGACCGGAATTGCTAAATTTAGCAAACAAATGAATAAGAAGAGACACATAATAAAGCTCATCACATTATGTGCAAGGGACTACATCAGGAGGTTGTTACTGGAAAGTGAAACACTTAAAAAGTAACAGTGAAACTTGCTCACACAACCAGCTCTCATCCCCCTGATGTTTCTACTCTGGACTCAAAATGAGGCAAGATTAAAGAGTGGAAAAAATTGCATATGACCATGCAATTCAGAATCAGGATGCGAAAAGAGACTCAGGAAGCACATGCAGATAGTTGTAAGCTGAGTTCTAGATTTTGGGCGTAGAAAATTATGACAGAAATCTTATTCTAAAATATTTCTTACACCAAAAAAAAAAAATTCTTAAGATTGATTCCTTGTTTGCTTGAAGCTTAAAGAAAACAATCACCAAAGCTTGACGGTACTCTGTACGACTGTAGCAGCAGAAGCCACTACCTCCAAGCTCTGCATTGGAGTCAGCATTTTCAGCACAGAAGCAGCCACTGTGGTTGCAGTTTTGGCTGCTACAGCAGCATTTGTTACTGCCTAGGCAGTAGTACAACCTGGATTCATCAGATGTTCATCAGTTTTTGACAGACTGGATATCCCTAAGAAGGGTAGTTTAAAGGGGAATGTATATTTTACCACTGTATAGGAGTTAAATTTTCCAGGACAATTTAAAAGGCGCTTCTACAACCCAAGGCCTTTCCACTCGAAAAATATCAAAAGCTGTATTTCATATAGAGATGAGCAATGTGTACTTTTTTCAGAGAGGCACTTAAAAACATCCTCTAAAATATTAAGATAGAGATATCCTAAAATACAGGGTATTTATCATTTCTCCTTTGAATTGTATAGGATACACAGAAGATCTATCAGGACCTTCTATTCTACCTTTAACAAGGCAGTCAAGAAATGTAAAAATGGAAAACGCAACCCCACAAATAATTCTTTTCCCCATAAAATGTGCGTGGAATGGGGAGCTCACTTGTGCAATTCTTTGAAGACACTTAAGGTCTTCGCAAGTTTAAGGTCTTCGCAAGTTTAAAGTCTTCGCAAGGAAGAATACAGAAATAACAAGAGGATCTAGAACTATAAATGTAAACAAAAATACATTGAATGTAAGACAAAAATCTTAGATCCATGTCAAAAGAACCCAAACAATAAGACTTGATTAAGAAAATCTTGTGGGGTTAGGGGCACTGATTATCCCTGCACAAGCACCCAAGTGGTTTCACAGCTTCAACCTCAACTACTCACTGGGATTACTTCTATGCAAGGGACTCATGAAGGGAAATCACTGTGGGGTCTGGGTGGGTTTTTTAAGTCTATGCAAAACACACAGTGAGATCAGGTTCACCTGTCAATAGATTTCCTGAGTTTTCATCTGGTAACAATAAAAAAAATATTAGAAACAAAAGACAGTTCCATGCAACCTGCCTGTTTGAGTAGTTTCAGCAGCTATTGCAAAAGGAGCTGGGTTGACATCTCGAAGGGGCCGCGCTGCTGGAGAGGAATGAAGGGTCTTTGAATAGCTATGGATTTTCACACCCGACACTCAAATTCTTTAGTAACTTTGATACATCATCTAACCAAGATCAAGCTCTTCCTTTCTGTGTGCCATTGT